>NC_056747.1:986966854-987167427 GCF_019279795.1 Protopterus annectens
AAAATAGAAAAATTTTATTTTATTATAAAAGATTTCTAAGAGTTTTATATAAAATTCAAAAAAAAATTTTTTTTCTATTAAGAGCAAATGAAGTAGTGGTTCTATGAGAGAGCGGTTTGCCACTAAATCATCATATTGGAGGATGGTAAAGAAACTATCAGCATCATATACTTCCTCCCCTTTCACCCTTCTAGCTTCTTCTATATTTCATACTTGGATGGCCCATGACATTGTGTTGAGACAGTGACGTACATTATTCTTTCTTTATTTCTTGATGTATATGCTATTTAGTTGCTTTTCAATGTGTCCCTCATTTGCCTCATAAGCATTCATTCTTCAGAATTCTCTTGTATCTTTTGTTTCACTAAAATGCTTATATTCTGCGGTGTAACTGGTCAGTTTATATTCAGATTTGTACAGTTAATTTCTGATTCAAAAACATTTGCTCTAAGTTTGTTGTATTGCAATATATCCGTTTTAGGCATTTAATGTTAATTCAAATTATCATATGTAAACCTGTTTCATCTTAAAATATATTTTTGTATTGTATATTTAATATACATTTATTTTCTGTGGAGCTTTTTCCAAGGAATGTTACTGAAAATGGGTCATGCTTAGTCAAACTTTCCCAGATTAACGAAAATGAATAAATGAATTAATAACAGGAAACGTGATGCATGTAAGAGTTTGAGGAGAAAAGCTATGGTAGGTGGTTTGCAGTATGGATAGATTATCATTCATTGAATGGAACAGAACTACAGTCACAATACCAGGCAATGTATAACAAACTGTAGTTTATAAGTAAAGCATTTTAGTCTGCTAGTAATCTTAGGTTTTGCACTGCAATGAGGAGCTGCAGAATCAGAATAAAAACTGTAGTTGAACGTTTCCATTTTCACTTGGTGATTCTCCTTGTTCTAGGGTGATTTTTTTTGCCCTTAATTTAGTAAATTTTTACTTTTCCCCCATCTTTCCTCTTATGCTGTTTGCTATCATATTGCCCTTAGAGTGCCTTGTAGTCCCATTTCATGTATTTTAAACACAAACCAAGAGATTCATAAATGCCATATCCATGACTATGGCCAAGCCAGCACCGTTTACACTGAGGGCAGGATTCAGGAAGCCTCCGTGTAAGAGTTATAACTCTTACACGGAGGCTGCAGTTAAACGGTGTGATGTCAGCATGTCATGCATATGCATGAGGTGCATGAGGCATGCTGAATCACACTGTAACTCTTACATGGTCCGTGTAAGAGAGTAGGGGGCGTGTCCGTAGACATGCCCCCAGAAGTCTAGAATGGCTGAAAGTAAACAGCCATGAGGGAAGCCATGGAAATGTGAATAACCACACTACACAACACATGCCCCCACAGACCAGCAATGTAAAAAGTGAACAGATGTTGTAAAATGAAAATAAAAACTGTTTTATTTTTTTTAACCCCGTAAATGTGTGCTACTGTGTGTGCTCATGTGCGTGGGTGTGCTACTAGCGCAACTGCAGTTAGCAATAAGTGGAAAAGGATATAAGAACTAAATATGCAAAATAAGCCAAAAAGTAATAGCATAGTGGTAGAGTTGTCGGCTTGAGAGCAGGCAGGCAAGGTTTGAGCCCACACAACAACCTTTTTTTTTTGTAAATAAGCACTAAAAAGGCCCCTGACAGTATTGTACAAATGTAAAAGTATTCCCTTTTGTAAAATGAAATGAAATGGAGCATATGTTTTCAAGTAATACAATGATAAAAATATTTAGAAATGTACTGATAGCTAAACTGCAGTGAGACAGAGTGCCCGTAGCTAAGTAATGTTTCACAAACTGCAAACTGCTTGCCCATAGCTAAGGACAGGTTTAACAGGCTCAAACTGTGTGCAACTAGCTGTGCTTCGTTTAACATGTGTGTTACTAGCCAATTAAGGTGTAACCCAGTGCACACCGTTTGCGCGATGCGCCCACAAGCTAACCGGCGGTGCGCATGCGTGAGCTCCACGCAAACGAGCGCAGACCTGGTTTTAAAGTGTTTAAAAGTGCTTTTGGCATGATTGATTGACAGGCCCTGAAGTCATTTCTAGACAGTCATAAAATTTAAAAGTCAGATTCGAACCCAGGATACCATGCACTAGAGTCAAGGTACTAAACCACTAAGCCATGACAGCAGTACATAGAAATGCAGAAATAGCATATAAATAGGATATAAGCCAAAATGGAGCATGATAAAGCAATTTCTGTGAAGTAGATACAATTCTAAACCGGCCAATAATAGAAATGTGCGGGAAAATTGGCATATATAAGCCCCATAGGCGGGAATACACAGCATAAACGAATGTAGAATAGACCTGCAGGCAGAATGAGTGGAGTAGTGGAGGGACGTTGCTTTTGAGCACAGCGGTGGGGCGTTGAGGAGTCCAGATACATGGTCTGGCTCCTAGTTCACCATCATGAGGCCCAACTCATGCAGGGCCAGGTCTCATGGGGAGCGTACAGGGCGGAGGCATGGGACCAGTTGGCTCATGATCTGACCAGTGCTACTGGCATTCCACGCACTGGTGAGCAGGTCCGTCACCACCATGCGGACCTGAAGCGACATAAGCAAGACCAGTTTACCCAATGGATCCAGGAGGCCCGGGATATGCCCAACGCCCCACTACTGAGTAAGTTACATTTTACTTATGTATGTAAGGAATTCAACTAGCTGATACCAAGGAGATGTGTATTCCAATATTACTTGTTTTGTATTACAGCTGCAGGTGTCCACTCTGCGAATCGAATGGCACATGAGTGCAGGCTTGTACGGCTGCGCCACCATGCAGGTTAGTAACCCCACCTAGTACTTGTAAATAAATATTATAGTGTAGCACGTAGCAGAACACTGCAGTGTATTGATTAAAAGTAATAGAATGTGCAAGCAGCAAGTAAAAGTCGGCAGGTATGGCTGCAACAAGTTCATCAGTATGCAAGTGAAACTGGAAATATAAGTGATAGAAATAAATAGTGCTGTAATACAGATGTCCCACCATTAATTAAATGTAGTATAACCTGCAGTAGTCTCAAGAGTACAGCTTCAGAAGCTGAGGTAATCACAGGTGAGATATATCCCCTGTTGAAATGCTGAATCATGACAGAAGTGAGGCTGCTGAAAAGTGTTGGAATCCCCACAGGTCTAATATGTGAACAAAGCCTAGAAGTACCAACCTGGACTGTGAAATTGCAGGATGTGTGAGAGTGACAGAAAGGGTCATGTATCAATGAATAACATAGTAATAGCACCTGAATATCTAAGCTTCAGTGTGGTTCTACAGAAATAAATGCATGTGGGAATTAAAACTTAACATCCCAAACTGATTTCAGTGTGTCTGACTCTTGAATGTTCAGGCCAAACTCTGTATATGGTGATCACAGTCAGCAATTTGCAGATAGAATGAATGATTGTCTGACATACTAAACATCCATAGCTGTCCCCTGCCCTGTCATCAAAGTGTAGCAGGATGATGTATCTGATCAAATTCAAAATAACTAGGATAGTGATGTATCTGTAACAGGTCTAGCATGACAGTCAAGTAAGAATCAGTGGGAAAGTATCACCCACAAGTTAATTGTGTTTCTATTACAAATGTATATCAATGTAAAATTTATGAATGTGTCATCATTTTCTTTCTCCACCCTACCCTATAATTGCAAATTAAAAAAAACCACTAAATATTGGTATGTGAACATTTCATTAACCATGGACATTTGTCCTGTTTCAAAAATATATGCATGTCTGTTGTTGCATGTGCCCTGGTCATACCTGCAAACCGGCAAACCTGATGGCCTGTTGCCATTAATCAACCCTGCATGTTGTTCAATTGTGTATTTATGTTCAAATAATGCATGTGATATTGATATGCCCGTTGTTCAATGGTGTTAATATCTGGGTGTTTGTTTAATGGGAATACCAATGCATGCTGTTACAACTAATTTGAATGGAATAATATGCCACTAACCCAAACACATAACATACACACAAACCTAGAACGCTTGAGAAGGCAGGTCCCAGCGGACCCACCTCTCCCACCTCAGCTGGCGAGTGCAACTGGCACTAGTGCCCAGGCTGGACCCTCCTCCGGTGGCCCTGTGCCACCTTTGGGTGGAAGCGCTGCAGGGAATGGGGCCCATCCCCCTTCTGCAAGCGTGGCCGGAGGAGCACGTCCACTCACCCTCCAAAGTGTCTGGTCTGTGGTGCGAAGGGAGATCCAAGACTCTGTTCTTGGGCCCCTATGCCAGCTTGAGGCCCGGGTGGCACAGCTTATGGGCTTGCCCATTTTCCCGCCTGCACAGCCCCCAGCACAGCCCCCCATCCTGGGCTGTGAAGGAACAGTGGCAACTGCCTATGGGTGGGGATATCAGTTCCACTGTTGCCATCTGTGGGCTCATGTGCCATGGATATCCCAACCTCCATCCCCGTCAATTGTGTAACCCCCCCACATGTGTCATACACCGCCCCTGTATGCGTCTTGTCTGTCTTGTCTGTTAACCTACCCAACCTACCTCCCCAGCTATACCGACTACCTCACCTGACATACCACTCTCACCTGATAAAAAAAAAAGGGCACTCTGTACCCACAAAAAATTACGCCCCATACATAGCTGTCCATGTTGCACACATGTCCGCTGGACATCGAAACTGTTAATTACAATTGGCTGTACAACAGGTATTAATGTTGTCCTGACACCTCTCTCAGGGGTGGAAGGTTTCAAATGTCACACCAAATTGCATACAAATGCACAGCTGTTGCTGAGAAAGACATGGGCAGCTATGGGTCTCACCTACATCCTTCCTGCAAATACCAAGCTTGTTTCCCTACTGTCTTACCCTCTTTGTGACCCCTTTTTCACCACTTTCCTGTCACCCCTTTTTCTTTTCTTTCAAAGAAAATAGCGCGGGTGTGCGCTTGTGCGCGGAGCTCACCGCCAGTGTGCATGCGTGAGCTCCGCGCAAATGAGCGCAGACCTGGTTTTAAGTGCTTAAAAGTGCCTTTGGCACATTTGACTGACTGGTCCTGTACTCATTTCGAAAGAAAAATAAATTCCCACTGTCAGTCTCGAACCCAGGACGCTGGTAACACTAGTCTGTATGACCTACCACTAAGCCATGATTCTCATACAAAAACATAGTGCTAAAATAAATATAACATGTAATAGTAGGAATCAATAGAAAGGTAATATAGGATGTGTACTACCCAAAGCATGTCAGGTAGAATTTAATGCCTGAATTACTGGATTCCCACACTAGTTTAGTGTTCACGGAAACAGCCCTGCTAATTGTTAGCTTGTACATAATAATGTGAGGTAAAATTCATATATGAAAGTATTATATGTACACATATGTATATATATATATATATATATATATATATATATATATATATATATATATATATATATACATATATTAATACATGTAAAATATAGTGGTAGGTGTCAGTATTCACACACACTCACTACAGGAAACAGTGAAAATAAATGCAGCAACCACAATCTACAACACAGCCTGACTCCTGTGAGACTTAATAACCCTTTTAACTGTGTAAAGGTGCCTTCAGCACTTTGATTGACAGGTCCTATACTCAGTTTGAAAGAAAAAAATTCCTACTGTCAGTTCCAAACCCAGGACCTTGGTAACACTAGTCTGTATGACCTACCACTAAGCCATAACTCTCATACAAGAACATAGCACTGAAATAAATATTACATGTAATAGTAGGAATCAATATAAAGGTAATATAGGATGTGTACTACCCAAAGCATGTCAGGTAGATTTGTAATGCCTGAACGACTGTATTCCCATACTAATTTAGTGTTAACAGTAACAGCCCTGCTAATTGTTAGCTTGTACATAATAATGTAAGGTAATGTACATATATGAAAGTATGTATATGTACACATACATATATATATATATATATATATATATATATATATATATATATATATATATATATATATTAATACATATGAAATATAGTGGTAGGTGTCAGTATCCATATACACTCACTACAGGAAACAGTGAAGATAAATGCAGCAACCAGAGTCTGCAACACAGCCTGACTCCTGTGAGACCTACTAACCCCTTTAACTGCTTAAAGGTGCCCCTAGCACTCTGATTGATAGGCCCTATACTCAGTTTGAAAGCTAAATATAAGCATACTAGTAGGCCCTACCACAAGACCATTGTAACACTAGTCTGTATTTCCTACCAGTAAGCCATGACTCTCATACAGGAATATAGTGCTAAATAAGTGGAACATGTAATAGTAGGAATGAAGATAAAGGCAATATAGTATGTGTACTACCCAAAGCATGTCAGGCAGACTTTTACTGTCCCAATTACTGGATTCCCATACTAGTGTAGTGTTAACAGAAACAGCCCTGCAAATTGTTAGCTTGTACCCAATATTGTCAGCTAATGTACATATATGAAAGTATGTATATGTACACATATGTATATATATATAGCAATACATATGAAATATAGTCATAGGTGTCAGTATGCATACACACTCACTACAGGGAACAGGCGAGAGAAATGCAGCAACCTGAATTCACAACACAGCATGAAGCATGAGAGATGTACTAACGTTCACACTCACAGAACATTGTCAACAGCATACCAGCATGGTCCACGCCCTTACAATCTGAAAGGGCAACGCCTATCTCACATACCCTTTTATAGCACTGTCCTGAAATCACAGTGAGACATGCAATCAGTACACAACTGGCTGTATGCAATTAGCCAATGCTGCCTTACAATTGGTGCAGAGGCCATCACATGGACCTATGCAGATACCTACAAAAGCATCCAGTACCCACACTCCACACATGCAATACAGTCATTGCACAAAACCTACTGAGAAAGAAAGAGAGAGACAGAGAGAGAAATAAAAAAAATATACAGCCAGCCAGCAGCAAAACCAGAAGCAGCAGCAGCAAACAGCAAGCAGCAAGCAGCACCACTGACGCAGCAACAGCTGCCACAAACACAGGTAATGCAAAGTAGCAGGTTAATACTGTGTTTACTGTGACACCTCCAAATCTATCATAGTTCACTATCTATATGTATGTCCATGATATAGGTTGTGTGTACATAGTCCTGAAATATATACATATGTAATATTGCTGTACATGTTGCCCATACTTAAACTTCCATAGCTTAGAACACAAGGCCAGTTGTGCATATGATGCAGTAGTTACCAGGGTCAGTAGAGGTTACTCCTCACTGGTGTGGGACCACTGTGTATGTATGGCACTGTTCAGGTACATATCCTGTAGTGTGGCCAGGGATTAATATCAGTCTGTCATGTGGTGCTATGTCCTCCAGGGGTGAACGTAGCACACATCCAGGGATACCATTTCATAACAGTGATGCTATGTGTTCTGCAATGTTGAGGGTGGCCCTCACCTTGACATGTGAGAGGATAGGGAGGTTACAGTCATCTGTGATAACTAATTCCACTTGTGTAGGAGAATTGGGGGGTACCTGCACCTAAACTGTCTGCAACAATGTTGCCAATATCTGTGCATTTGGTGAATGTGAAGCATCTTAACACTGATGACCACAGATGCCTTGCCTTCATGTGAATCTGCCCTGTGCTGCAGTAGCCTCCTGCTATTGTTATACAATGTGCCTGTATCTGTAGTCCACTGGACAGGATAAATAAGTGGTGTGCATACATTCTGGGTTAGATATGTGTGTGCACAGTACATGCACTATGTGGGATGTCTGTGGTAAGCTTTTGCAAAGGGGTCAGCAGTGTGTGTTGTGGCTTCCACTGGCCCAATGGGCTGCATGGATAGCATCACAGTCCTAACTAGTGAATAACTGTGTAATTACATGCATACATAGCAAGGTTGTGTACTGTGCTTGTGGTGTTTTTGGGATATGTATATCCAGGCTGAGTAATGTGTGTCCACATCACAAGGTTGGATGGCAACACACATCCAGTATGTAGGGATGAACACCCAGAGTGTTTCAGACGTGTCGCCTGTGCAGAAATATCTGGCCATTACCTGTGCATCCCCCACAACACACACACATGCAACATATGGCAGAAGTACTATAGCAGTACACATAGGTTCATAGGTTCATACTAGGCTATTTGCCCTAGGGCACTGATAAGCCTAGTAGAAAGTACTTGTCTTTTGCCACCCAATTACAATCTATGCTGCTATGCCCTTGTCCGACGTTAGTATACTGTGCCTCTGTCTAACAGTGACATAGAAGTGATACCAGGGGTACAACTATGATCTCCATCCACTCATCCAGATTCCTATGGAAGAGAGTCAATGAGGGACTCTGCCTAACCTGTAGTGTGAGTTCATTACAGAGTGAAGGGAGCCTCTGGGTTAGGAATATGCCCCTCCAGCATGTCCTATTTATGTCAGTGCTGAGGTTCAGGTCTCCTGAGCGTGTGGCTGTATGGGACTCTGATTTCCTGAGGTGCAGCATGTTCATTACTTCTGGGTTGGATATGGCTGTATATGGCAGGCACAGATTGCCTCTGAACAGGCAGTATGCCACTGAGTCCAGCTGGATTTCCTTTAACTGGGCAGCATATGGCATCTGTTTGAGCCCTTTGATCCTCTTGATGAGGTACTGTTGGCCTTTACCAGTTGCTGTAGGTGTCTGGTTAGGTACATCCCAAAAGGTGCATTGTACGCAATTATAGGCCTGATGGATGAGTAAAGAGGCACAATGACCTCCCCTGCCGTACATGTGAATCCCTCATGATTAGCTGGGTTATATAACATGTCTTTCAATCCACGTTGGCCATGTGGTTGACAAATGACAGATTGCTATCATGTTTGTTCCCCAGGTCCCCAATTACGTCTTCTGTACTCAGTGGCCTAACACCTATGTGGTACTTTGCCACCAATGTAGAGGTGTGGGAATCTGCATTGAATATTGATACTCCCCCTCCTTTGTTGTCTGGTCCAAGTGTTGGGGCTGACAAGAATGGTAACAGGTATAACTTGGTAGTGCTGGTGTGCTCCTGGGAAACCTGAAACAGGTTTATATTACTGCACAGATATCGATGTCCATAATGCTAAGTAGGGTTTTGAGTGCGTGTATCCTGAGGTCTAGACTTCTGGTGTTGAGTAGCATCACTCTTACTTCCTCATCCTTTGTGATACGAATGGATGTGGGTTTGCCTTATGAGCCTTGCCTAATAAAGGCCCTATGGGTGTAGCAAGAGCCTCTGCCAAAATCCAATAGGCCAGGAGTGACAGATGCAAGCTGTCCCTAGCAAAGCATTGTGGCTTGTACAGCATACCACCCCAAGATGACAGGCATTGGCTCACCTGTGAATGACACCAGTATGTCAGTCAATTGTTGGAAGGGTTCATCGTGCCTTGATATTGTGGCATCATTCTTGGTGAGGGTAAGATGTTACTCAAGGTCAGGGTCATACTGTCTTGGGCTACATGCTCAGAGAGCTCCTTACTGTCTCATGTCATGTAGTCCAGGGAGGTATGTGTCAGGTCATTCACACCAGCATGGACATTGAGTGAGTCATACCTGTACTTGCCTTGGAGTTACTTGAGTGTTTGTGTTATGTGGCGGGTCGTAGTGCCCGACAGGCTGCACACTGTGACCCTCACCTCATTAAGCCTGGTGAACGTGATGTCAGTGTGCCTGATGATAGAGGCACCTAGTACAGGTGTATGAGGTGTGTTGTTTACTGTTAAGGGCTGTGAGTGTTCAGCACATTGGCTTTGTGAGATATCTGTTGCACGTGTTTGTTTCTGTGGTAGTGGTTGCTTGGGTGTCTGCTTTGGAGGTCTCTGCTGCATAGGCAGACCTGTAGTCTGAGCCTACGAGTATGTTCATGTGTGATCATGTGTTAGTTTTGCTGTCGTGGTAGGTCTATGTGAGACTGGAAGTGTAGTGAGTGTGGTTTCCTTCTCCACCTGACTAGTTATGGCAGTATTGAGTAGAGATAGCCTAGCCTCCAGTTTGGTATATGGTTGCATCACTCACATGTGTTTGAATCTGTTGTTAGGAGGATTGTCTGTGTACATGCAGCTGCTATAACATTGCCTCTGGAGTACCACACTGACCAGCTGGACTGGGGAGGAGACTGACAACTGACCTTTGGACATGCTAGAATACTATTGTGAATTCCGTAATAATTGAAAACAAGGTCCAGTGGGGAGTGAGGGTGTACTGATATTACCTACTACTGCTGACTGATATAATAGCTTCAGTGAGCAAGTGCCAAGTAACTTAAGTGCAATGTGTTACAATTAAGTAAATGCAACAATGACAAGCAGTCACTTGCTGTCATGTGTAACATGGAAATATGTACAGTAAGCAATGCAGATATCAGTAGAGTCACAGAAGTGCTGAGAAGCTGTGTATTATGTGGAAGTAGCGTACCAGTGAAATAACAAGCTAACAAATAACAAGCATATAAACAAAGCTAGATTCAGGAGGCTTGGATGTAGTGTTTGCTACAGCAAACAAGGTGTACCAATGTCAGTAAGATACAGCTCAAATATGCAGGCACTATAAACCTGAAACCAGAAGTTCCCAGCTATGAATGGCAGAGTACAGCCTATTGTCACACAAGAGTGCAGACCACAAACCTTGTTAATGTTAAATAACTGGCCTGAAGGCCAAATGCCTATACCAGAACTAATACACTTGGACACTGGGCTCTCAATCAGCAGTTCCCAACTTCAAAGGATGAAAGATATGTGTCCTGCCACCACAGTGCTTGCCACAAACCTCCCTAATGTAAAACAACTGGTCTGAAGGCCAAGTGCTTAGTCCAAATGACTTAGAATGATAGCTACACTTTAATCAAGTTACAACCAAGCAGTAATAAGTACAATTTAATACTCCCTGTATAGAATGTGTACCATGTATTGCTGAGATACTATGCTAATAGCCTGTTTGTGTACCTTTCCAGGGGAACATGGCTCCGAAAAGGAACCCCACATATTCTGCTGCAGAGGATGAAGTGATCCACCAGAGCCTGGTGCGTGACTATGCCATCCTGTTCTCACGCACCAGCCAGAATCAGCAGGAGAGGTCTGCACTGTGGCAAATCTTGTTAGCAGGATAAATGATGTTGGCATGCATGATAGGACATATGAGCAGGTGAGACATCACTGCAGTGATTTGATTAGAAATGTCCGCCAGCGTGCTGCAGATATCCGCAGGCAACAGGTTGCCGCAGGTGGGGAGGGTGGCCACATTTCCCCCCCCTCACCAGACAGGAGGGGCTACTGCTAAGTGTTGTGGATCCAGCCCCAGAACAACAACAGCATCAGTCGTGCATCATGATGGAGGTTGGATTCACACAGCAGCAAGACACCGAGCGTGCAGGTAAGATGCCATATTTATTTATTGTTATTAGTTTTACATTTGTTGACCGAGATAGTCTAGCTGGATATATGTCCATTTTCAGTAGAGGCCTGGGGAGAAAAGCTCCACACATAACATAATAAAGGCAGACAGACAAGTTGTTAATACAGACATCCAAAATAATAGAAATATAAACAAGCTTGTTAATTAAATCAACATACATTTAAGGAACTCAAACAGTTTAAAGTCATACACAATGTACTGTCGGTTTCAAAGCAATTCTACCTAAAACATAACGGTTATGCAATAAGGCAAAAGCCATATAGATAATAGTTAAAGCTCAGGAGGGTAGAGAAGTAGAAGGAGTATGAAAGATAAAATAATAGGGAAGAGGCAGGAGTCAAGAAGGGAAGTGAGGAAAAGAAGGAAGACAGTCAAGAGGAGGTGGGAGGGATGGGAGTAGGTCAGAGCAAAGAAGGACATCAAGGGAAAAGAAACAGGGTAGAAGCTAGTTTTTATGCACAATGAGGGGTTAAAGGTAAAGAGAGGGTGGGGAGAGGGACGTTAGCCTGGAGTACTACAAGAACAAAGCCAGTGGTTTTGGAAGTACAGTTTGAGTTGTTGTTTGAAGAGAGGTAAGGGTGAGATTAGAGTTAACTCCTTGTATGTACATATGACTGTTCTGTACACTGTTACTTCATGCATGCATAAGGTGTGCATGTGGTATGTATCTGTCATCATGATATGTAATTGTGCATGTGTGATACAGACATTATGAGCAGCTGATGTGTATAAGGGAACTAGTGTACTACTGTACTGTATCATGTGCAAAACAAATGGCACACTTGTGCCCACTGACATTACTCTCTTCATATTTCCAGGTCTCTCCCATCTAGCAACGAGGCAGACCATACATGCTGGTGAGTGTGTTTAACATTACCTGAAAAACAATTTATAATACTAGTAAGAGTAGTTTAACTCTGTAGTATACATGCTGGTGAGTGGGTTTAATAATACCTGCAATACACAGTTTAACAATAGTAAGAGTAGTGTAATACAGTACTGATGTGTGTGTTTACTGTGGGGTGTGCATGTGTGCGAGTGTGCCTGTGCCCATGTGTGCATGTGTGTTTGTGTCCATGAGTGCATGTGTCCATTTCTGAATGTGTGCATTAGTATTGAAGTGCATCTCTGTCAAATATGTGTTGAGACTGTAATCTGTGTTCCCTGTTTTCCTCCCGTAGGTTCTGGTGCTGCTCTGGTGACCTGCAACAGGGAACCTGAATCTTGTGCCCCAGGTACTGATGATGATGAAATGTCTGTAATGGTGCAGGAAGGTGTGTCTGGGTCCGCCATTGGTCAGCCAATTGACAGTACACAGCTGTCAACCCCTTCAATGCGCACAGTCATCCTGCCGTTACATCCTTTGTCACCATTGTCCCTAGGTGATGGACAGTATGCAGTGGGCATAGATCAGGGTAATGTGGTACCTGTGGTACATGCATCCCCACAAAGCAGCCATGAGCAGGGTCCTCCAATGGTACCATGCAGACAGTCACCCATGGGTTCTCGTGGGGGCATCCGTGGCCGTACTGCCTCTGGCCGACGTGCCCAAGGAGGTATGTCAACCTCCACTATGTTTTGGACTGTTATGCAGGCACAGGCACATATGGAAAGGTACACCAGACAGGGTCTGAGGGAGCTGAGAGCATGTCGCACAGCCATGACAGATGGCATGCGTGACGTTGCGAATGCTATCCGTAACTTCACAGATGTCGTTGACAGACGTTGTGGGGACATACAACAGCTGCTCCACAACCAGATGTCCATGGGCCAGGGTGATGGTGTGCATTTGCGACGTCAACGTGGCCGTATGCCAGCAACAGCACCAGCTGGCAGTGGCCGCGGACAACAGGCCCACTCACGCACCTCAAGTGCCAGCACCAGCCCCAGCAATGCTGGGTCTGTGCTGTCATCAGGACGCCTTAGGAGACCACGTGCACGTGGCTCTGGACAGTCCCAACAGGGAACTGTGTCCAGTCAACACACCCCCACTTCCGATGACAGTACCCAGTCTGGGTTAGTACTGGATACGGCTCGTAGCACCCCTGCCAGGCACAGGTACCGTGTCCGTGCCCACAGACACTGATCTGGATGACCTGACAGGTGCAGTCTGTGGCTGTCCACAAAACCCTGTACATGGCAGCCATTATGTGGGACTGTGTGTGTGCTTACACACATGCAGAAATCTAACACCTAGGGCAAACACATATACACACACACACTGCACCAACACTGGTCCACCCTGTACTGCTGCCCCTCACAAACACACATACACACACATGTCAATTGGTGTTACAAGTGGCTGGCTTGGGCATACCTAACCCACACCCTGTGCATATGATGACACTGTGCCACCTCCTGCATACTACAACATTGGTGCAGGAAAAGGTAAACACGTTGCTGATGCACAGGGTGACTACATAGATGTGTATAAGTAGTAACATGTTGGTAACTGTTCACTGTTCCACTATGATTGTGTGTATATCCCAGCAGTCCTGCTGCAGTAACTGTATAAATGTCCTCAATTGTTATCTGCACCCATACTACTTACCAAAGTGTACCAGCTGCACACCATCACATGCTACCATTGACTATGGGAATGCGCATCATGTGCTGTTATGTAGATTCAGCTATATGTATCTGTTCTGTCACACATGCATTTACACACACCCTGATACCCCACACATGCACACGCTCACCTGCCATTCCCATTATTTATTACCCTACATGAGTAGCTGTCGATACATGACAGGTACACATTTGAGAAGTGCATTATGTTGATTACTACCGATTTCCTCCTCTCTACCTGTACTCACAGGGTGCAGGCAACCTCATTAGTTCAAAGTGTAATGTGCATCAGGTACTGTGGTACCCTGATTGCCACATCAAACATGTTTCCCATACGGAAATGCACACACAGACACATCCCACATCCACACACTTGCCACATTCAGGCTTCAAAACACTATCTAGGTATATTCTGGTACATGTGCGTGTTACAGTAGCATGTAACACTATACTGAGTACTGGCAGTTGTCTGTTGTCATGTTGTTTGTATAGAGTAAAAGGATTGTTCGTTTATCCTACTTCGTTTTGTGGACATTACTTGAAGAAGTGTTACCTTACATGTGTTATTGGTACCACCACCTTCTCTTTTGTAGTTTTGTTTGTATAGGGTGCTGTCAATATCACTGCTTGTTAAGGGAAATGTGCTCCCTGCAGTGCATAGCCCCATTTGGCAAAAGCCACATCCCACCCCCACCATTGTGCACACACACTAACCCCACCCACAGTAAAACACATACTTTCCATTTGCAAGATTCAAACCCCTACCTAACTGTGTTATGACAGTAGAGGCCGACACATTAGCAGAGTGTGCTATTTGCATTAGTGGGAGAAATTCTTTCTAATGCTGTACTTAGAGGGTGCTGACATCATCTGTGTGTAGGAGGAGGGATGTGCACCCTGTAGTGTGTTCTCCCAGTTGGCAAAAGGCACTTATCTCTCCCAGCATTATGCACACACACAAACCCCGCTCATACTAACACACATACATTCCCTTTGCAGGATTCAAACTCCTACCTAACTATGTTATGACACCAGAGAAAGACGCATTAGCAGAGTGCGCTATACAAATTACTGGAGAACTTTAATTCAGGTAATATAGTTATAGAGTCCTGACATCATCAGTGTTTCAAAAGGGGAATCTGCATCCTGTAGTGTACTGTCACAGTTGCTAATAGGGGATTTCCCACACACACATCGATGTGTTCGAGGTTTGCATATGTGGGGGATCCAGTACTCCAGTGTGATTAGTATATGGTTCGATTGCAACAATGAGGGATATACTTCCAGTGGTGAGCATTTTGTACTCATGTTTGTGATGATCAGGTCTAGTATATCTGCCCCTCTTGTGGGAAGGTTGATTACCTGTTCCATAGCTAAAGAGTGTCTGATCTATGGGAACCCTAGAGCTTGGGTATTGTGGCTTGTGTAATGTTCACAGTCTATGTTTGGGTAGCTGATGTCACCCAGTATGATGGTGTTTGCAGAGAAATTTATACTCTCCTGTGTGAGCATGAAGGCTGTGTGGCAGTCCTGAGTTTGAGAGGGTGCTGAAAGAGCTCCTCTGTGTCTCTTTCAATGTGGTCCAGGGAGGTACATCTCAGGTTGTTTGCACCAGTATGGACAATGACTGCCTCATACTTGTACTTGCTGTGGAGTGACCTGTGTGCCTGTGTATGTGGCACATTCTATCACCCGACAGGTAGCTAAATGTGACCCTCACCTTGCTCAGTCTGGAGGGCGGGACGTCAGTCAACAGCTCATGTCAAGCATGTTCACACCCCTCATAAATGATGTGGAAACCTTCAAAGGCCCCAGGCCTGTTGAAAATATGGACCAGACTGCAGATACCTGTATAAAGGCATTCTATGAACACATTCAGGAATGCATGGATCATGCAACCACATATGAAAGCATGACCCAATCCTCCAAAGGCAGACGTCCTGTGTGCTGGACATCAGCCATAAACAAACTATACAATAGAAGGATGAAGCCACTACATGATACAACAAACTCCCAAAATGTGAAGGCATCACTGATGAGTATTAGAAGACAACTACAGGCACTCATACGATTGTCTAAGGCCATCTTTGAGAGAAGATTTCACAAGCCATTGAGGATAATCACAAGGCTTTCTGTAGTTATGTTAGGAACCTGGGTGGTAATACCCAGATATGCTCAGAGGTAATCCAAGATGTCACACGAAATACAAAACACACAGACATTGCCATCATCCTAGTGGACAGGTTCACTGCTACCTTCTCCCCCCCACCACACCAAAAGGGCAAATATGTCTCCCAGCAGAGTGCTGCCCCCCCCCCTGACATCACAGATGCTCAGGTAAGAGCTGTCCTCTCCAAAGCAATAAATACTGCATCAATGGGACCAGACAGTGTCCCAGGCTGTGTCCTACATGAACCACAAGAAGAGCTACACCCAGACATAACACTACTGTTCAATCCCAGCCTTACTACATGATATGTGGCCAAAGAGTGGCGTACAGCAACAGTGGTCCCTCTACATTCAGGTGGTGCCTTAACGGATCCTGGACACTATTCGCCCCATATGTCTGAATAGCTTGGTCTGCAAAGCTATGGCAAGGATCATCATGAACCTCACATATATAGATATTGGGGACCTACAGACATGTCGCCATACACAGTTTGGCTTTGTTAATGGCAGATCCTGCCTCTCAAACCTGTTTGATTTCTTTGAAACAGTCACCAAGGCCACTGTCAAGGGGAAGGAGGTCTACACAGCCTACCAGGACCTTGCATAAGCCTTTGATACAATACCCCACTTGTGCATTCTAGGGAAGCTCACCAGTGTACATATTAACCCCTATGTCACTATGGATATTGCACAGTGGCTCAAGGGCAGAACACACATGGTTAGAATTGCTGGAGCCATGTCAGCCTCAAACCAGTTACAAGTGGTGTCCCACAAGTCTCAGCCCTGGGAGCTGTCATGTTCATTATATATTTATCATAGGTACAGGCCAACATGGAAGTACTGTGGCTGAGCAAGTCGCAGATGACTGCAAACCGGACGCCATAATCAACTCTCCAGCTAACACACGCATCCTCCAAAAGGGCCTCTTGCAAACACACGACTTGTGCCACAGCCATGGCCTCAAGGTGAATAACAAAAAGTGTATAGTCATCCCCTTTGTCAAACACAAAGTGACCACAAAGTACCACATATGTGTTAATCCATTAAGTGCAGATGAAGGAATTATGGACCTTGGGGTACACAGATTGATAGCATTCTATCATTTGACAACAACATGGACAAAGTGGTTAGGAAAACATTTTATATGGGCCACATCATCATGATGGGATTCACATGTAGATCAGGGGAGGACATTGTGCCCCTTCACTCATCCCTCATCATGCCCATAATTGACTATAATGACCCTGTCGGCATGCACCTTACTAGACACCTGCAACAACTGGAAAGACCACATATGTACCTCGGCAAGAGGATCAAAGGGCTCAAACAGATGCCACATACTGACTAGTTAAAGAAACAGCAGCTCTACTCAGTGGCATACTGCCTCTTCATAGGCAATCTGTGCCTGACATATAAAGCCATGTCAAACCCTCACTTAATGGCCATGCTGCACCTCAGAATATCCAGATCCCATCAGGATACACGCTGGAAAGACTTGAACCTCAGGAGTGATATACATAGGACATGCTGGAGGGGCACATTCATAACTTAGAGGCTCCCTTCATTCTGGAATATTATCCCAATAGAGGTTGGGCAGAGTCACTCAGTGACTATCTTCAAGAGTGATATTAATGACTGGATGTGACATTGTAGGGTTACCCTGGGTATCACTTATGTGTCACTGTTAGACAGAGGCACAGTATACTAACCTTGGAAAAGGGCATATCAAGATAGATTTACAATGCATGGTGAAAGCCACACACATTCTGGCTAGGTGGATAAATGCCCTGGGCAGACATCCCTGTATGAACCTATGGACCTATGTATCTTGTTCACCATTTGCCCTATGTGCGGTTAATCACCAATGCAATCTCAATACTATGGTAGCATGTGCAAAGGTCAGTTGTCAGTCACCTCTATGGTACAGTTGTGGAATATGTGAGTCATGTAGTAATGTCACAGCTGCCACATGTACACAGTCAACCCTATCCCCTACCCATGGATGTACAACACATGGCCAAACTGTGGACTAAGCACTCTGAACCCAGTACTGGCATAACCTGTCAGGTGGCATGAAATACTACAGTGACAGCAATACCAGTCTGATGTGGACCTACACTAACAGCAATACAAGCATGGAAACACACTGGGCCATTCGTGGAGCCTAAGGATAGCATCCTGCATGACTGGCAGACACCTCTGCAGCTGGCACACAGGCATACGTTAGGCCTGCACACAGCACGCATAACACACAGCACACAAATCCTGTGTGCCAAACAAGCACAGTCTGTACAGCTATACAACACTACTGCTGCAGTTGTGTTAGATACTTTTATTGTCCAGTACAGTGAGGACATGCTCACCAGGCTGGACGAGGTGGAGGTCACAGTGATATGCTCATGGGGCACTATGGTCCACCACATAACACAAGCATACAGGTCAGTCAGATGCATGGACACATATGACTCAGTCATTGTCCATGCCACCACAGCTGATGTGGGATGTCCCTCACTGGGATACATGATAGGGAACATGGAAGGGATCACTGAGCAAGTGACACAGGCTGGTAGAACCCGGACCTTGGTTGGCATCAGACCCTCACCAGGGATTCTGACATATTACTGAATGCTAATGAATTACTGTAGCTACAACACCCTAGCTGAACGGTTCTTAGCATGCGGTCACTGCATTGCTATGGAATAACGTCTTACTACTCCCACAACAGGTGAAAACATGCAGCACCTGTTCATCAACAACAGGTAGACTATATGCCCCAGACCATGTGTGTATCCCTCACTACTAGGCTGATAGCATCTACATCTCACACTGTATATACACATCCCACATGCAGCACCTGCACAGAAGACGACAGTCATAATGTTACCCTGTGCAAATACCATGTATTCACATGTGGCAGGCATCACACATGGTAACTATTGAAGGTCACAGGTACATATGTGTATTTGGCACACACATACATCATGTGTGCATTGCCATAACTGGTTTAATCAATGTCATGCATTATTGTGAGATACAACCCGCACACATGGGCATTCTGTGTGGGCAAAACACACGTGGCATGTCTGTAATCAAAAGCCATAAATAATTGTGATATTGTTTAGAAGGGGGTATGTGCATCCTGTGGTGTGTTTTCACAGTTGCCAGAAAAGATGTTCTTTGCATGCACACTTACACCCTTTCACACACACTTGCTGGATTCAAACCTCTATGTAACTATGTTATGACACTAAAGACGGACACATTAGCAGAGTGCGCTATTCGCATTGCTGGGAGATTTCTTTTCCCCTGATATACTTATAGGGTGCTGACATCATCAGAGTTTAGAAAGTGGAATGAGCATCCTGTGGTGTGTTTACACAGTTGCCAAAAGGGATGTTCCTTTCATACACACACACTTACCCCCCTTCACACACACTTGCTGGATTCAAACCCCTACCTAACTATGTTATGACACTAAAGATGGACGCATCAGCAGTGCGCACTATTCACATTACTGGGAGATTTCCTTTCCCCTGATATACTTATAGGGTGCTGACATCATCAGAGTTTAGAAAGTGGAATGAGCATCCTGTGGTGTGTTTATACAGTTGCCAAAAGGGATGTTCCTTTCATACACACTTACACTTACTGGATTCAAACCCCTACCTAACTATATTATGACACTAGAGACAGACACATTAGCGGAGTGCACTATTTGGATTATTGGGAGATTCCTTTTCTCCTGATATACTTATAGGGTGCTGACATCATCAGAGTTTAGAAAGTGGAATGAGCATCCTGTGGTGTGTTTACACAGTTGCCAAAAGGGATGTTCCTTTCATACACACTTACGCCCCTTCACACACACTTGCTGGATTCAAACCCCTACCTAACTATGTTATGACACTAGAGACAGATGCATTAGCAGAGCACGCTATTTGGATTACTGGGAGATTCCTTTTCTCCTGATATACTTATAGGGTGCTGACATGATCAGTGTCTAGAAAGGGGAATGAGCATCCTCTGGTGTGTTTTCACAGTTGCTAAGAGTAACATTTGGACTAAGTGTGTGAGCATGCCCAGTTCAGCCTTCCCATGGCATGTTGTGTGAAAGATGTCTCATTTATCTAAGTGTGTGAGCATGCCCAGTGTGAGCTTTCCATATGTTGAACTCTGCAGCCCATCACATTTGTGGATGAGTGTGACCTTCAACAAATACCTCCAGTTTATGGTTGTGTGTTCTGTGCCATGTTGTGTAGTTACTGTCCAAATGCTTTTGTGTGAACACAACAGGGAGTATACTGTGCCTGCAGGTTTTGCATGGGATACTTTGCACACAATTGCCAACATCCGTTCATACTGACCTAACACTGTAGTACTGTATAGTGTAGTGGTTCAGTACTTTCACTGTGGTGGTCAGTATCCTGGGCTTTAGTCCTATCACTGCTTTACATTTCCATAGTGTGCACAACAGCCTGGTTAGGGTCCAGTTGTGTACATCTGCACAAAGGCGGTGCCTCTACGGACCCTGGTAATTACCACCCCATAAGCTTAACAAGTCTAGTCTGCAAAGCTATGGAGAGGATCATAATGGAGCTCATAAACAAAGATATAGGGGACATGCAGACATTGGACCCGTCCCAGTTTGGCTTGGTCAAGGGCAGATCATGCCTTTTGAACTTGGTCAACTTCTTCAAAACAGTCACTAAGGCCATTGCTGAGGGAAGGGCAGTCCATACAGCCTACCTTGACCTTGCAAAGGCTTTCGACACAATACCCCACTCGGGTATTGTAGAAGGACCTACCAACCTACATGTAAACCCATATGTCACAAGATGGGTTGCAAACTGGCTTAAGGACAGGACCCACAGGGTTAGAGTTGCTGGCGCTATGTCAGACTCCAAGCTGGTCACAAGTGGTGTCCCACAGGGCTCAGTCCTTGGCCCCCTATTGTTCATCATCTACTTCTCAGAGGTACAGGCCAACATGGGAGGACTTTGGCTGACAAGGTTTGCAGATGACTGCAAACAGGGCACCATAGTGGACAGTGCGTCAGACACGGATATCCTTCAGAAGGGACTCACGGACACTGATAGCTGGTGCCAGAGCCATGGCCTGACGTTAAATGCCAAAACATGTATAGTCATACCCTGCGGGAAAAGCAAGGTAACCCCAAGCTACCATATAGGTGGCAATCCTGTAAGCACAGAGGAGGTTATCATGGACCTGGGGACCCAGGTTGACAGTGGCCTTTCTCCTGACACTCACATTGCTAACGTGGCTAGAAAGACCTTCTGCATTGCCCACCTGATCAGGAAGGGATTCACATCCAGATCTAGTGGGGTCATTGTTCCCCTGTACTCTTCACTTATCAGACCAATGATCGAGTACAATGCCCCATTCTGGCTGTATCTCACCTGACATCTGCAGCAATCAGAGAGACCCCAAAAGTCCCCCACCAAAATGATAAAGGGTCTCCAACATCTGTCATATGCTGCCAGATTGAAGACACTCCAGAGGTGACATGTGCCTGACATGCAAGGCCATGTCCAACCAGGAAGTAATGGACATGCTCCACCTCAAAATCGCCAAATCCACCAGAACCACTAGGGCAAGTGACTTAAACCTTAGCAGGGTATAAGTAGGACATATTGGAGGGATAGATTTATCACTCAGAGATTCCCTATGCTGTGGAATACAATCCCGGTCCATGTGAGGCAGAGCACCTCACTGGCTCTGTTCAAGGGGAATCTTTACCTGTGGATGGGAGATCATAGGTTTACCCCGGGGACCGTCTCTGTGCCACTGCTGGACAGAGGCACGACAAACTAATGGGCACAGTATTTTTTCCATATAACGGGTGGCGTACGCCACAAAACTCTGGGCTGGGCTTATACCTGCCTTAGGGCAGATAGCCTAGTATAAACCTATGAACCTATCTGACCATGTTGCATTATGTTCAGATATGAACTACTTACAACAGCCTCATCCAACATCAGTAGTGTATTCCACAACATAGGTGTACATTGGCAAACACTACCGATGTGCCCTAGGCCATTTCTAATGCTAGTCTGAGAGTGTGTTTGTCCTTCGACACATTGTAAGTGTAGTTTGCCATGACATATGTCTTGTGTAGTATACTGTGCCTCTGTCTACCTGTGACATAACATTGATACCCAGGGTAAACCTACCGTCTCCCATCCACTCATTAAGATTCCTGTTGAGGAGAATCAATGAGTGACTCTATGGATAACCTGTACTGGTAGTTTACTCATGCGTGGGGGTGGCTTCTGTGTTATGGATAATGCAGTACAGCTTGTCCTATGTATGTCAGTGCTGGGGTTCAGGTCCCTCATGTGCATAGCTCACTGCCATTCAGATTGTACAAGGTGCAGCATGTTCATTGATTCCAGCTTGGACATGGCTTTCTACATCAGGCACAGCTTGCGTCTGGGTGGCCAGCATGGCAGTGTGTGGAGTTGCACTCTGTTTAATCAGGCAGCACATTACATGTGTTCAAGCTCTTTGATACTCCTGGTGAGGTACTGTTGTGGACTTTACAGTTGATGGAGGTGTCTGCTGAGGTACACCCCACAGGGGCTGTTGTGGTCATTTGTAACACTGATGAAGGGTAACTGCAGAACCACAATGACCTCCCCTTATCTAGATGTCATAACCTTCATGATTAGGTTGGTATATGGATTGTTTCTGTTAACACTACAGCCACATGTTTGTCCTATGCAGGATATCTATCCCCTTGTGTACCCAGGTCCGTCATTACATGTGATGTATGTAATGGGTTAACACCTATGTGGTAATTGGTGGTCACTTACTGTATATCCACAGAGGTTGACTATACAGTTGTCTCCATTTCACATGCTGACATGGCTATGGCACCGGTTGTCTGTTTCTATGTGGCCCTTTTGTGGGACGCTTGTGTCAGCTGGAGTGTCAGATATGTTAGGCGGTTTGTAGTCCTCTGCAAACATGTTCAGGCACAGTCCTTACATGTTGGCCTGTACCTATGGGGCATATATACCAGACGGGAAAGGTCCCAGGACCAAGCTTTGTGGGATGCCTGTTATATGTGGTTTGTAGTCTGACATGGCTACAGCATGTCTGGCCATGTCAGTTCTGTCGTTGGTCTGGTTTGCAACCCCTCTAGTGACATTGGGGTGTATATTTAAGCTGGTGAGCATATCTATATTGAACACGTAGGGTATTGTATGGAAGGCTTTGCAATGTACAGGTACACTGTGTGGGCCACATTGCCCTCATCAGTGACCTCAATCACTGTTTTAACTGAGTCGCACATGTTTAGGGGCGGGGTCTGCACTTCATAAACCCACACTGGCTAGGGTCGGGTGTCAATAGATCCCCAATATCGTTATGTCTGTGGTACATGCTGATCCTTACCATAGCTGTGCAGACTAAGCTTCTCAGGAATCTGTGGTGGTTGTTTTTAGTATCCATTCAGGCGACACCTTTCTTGAGAACACCCACTGTTGTTGCACACTGCTCTTTGGGTACATATCCTGTGGTAAGGCTGACATAATGTCAGGGAGGCAGCGATCTGCTGGGAAAGATATTTGGCATTATGGGGGGGGGGTTTGCACTGCACCTGTCAGGATGTATGTTGGCAATATGTGTGTGTGTTTGGTATGTTGTTTGTAATATATGTGTGATCCAGAGCATATCCAGGAATTTACAACACGCTTACTACCATCAGTTGCAGCAGCCTTGGAGTTATCCTTAGTGTTCCGTACAATTTGTATCATAGTAGGTTCATGGGTTCATACTAGGCTATCCACCCTAGGGCATTTGTAAGCATAGCCACAGTGTGTGTGGCTTTTGCCACCCCTTGCTATGTGAATATTATGGCCACTTATGATTTACTTAGCTGTGCCTCTGTCTGGACATGACACAGTAAAGAACCCCAGTGTACATCTACAATTATCCACCCATTTTGCTAACTTCCTGTTGAAGAGTGTCAGTGAGGGGCTCTGCCTAACATGTAGTGGTATTCTGTTCTAGGGTGTGGAGAGACTCAGGGTTAGGTATCTGTCCCTCCAGCACATCCTGTTTGATTATGTGTTAAGGTTGACATCTCTGACTCACACAGCTCTGATGGCTTTGGGTTTTCTGGGGTGGAGCATGTCCATTACTTCTGTGTTGGACATGGACTTGTACAACAGACATACAATGCCTCTGTGTTGGCAGTATGTGACTGCATTCGGCTGTGATGTCTACAGCCAGGTGGCATATGAGATATAGTTGAGACCCTTTATGACTCTTGCTGAGGTACCTTTGAGGTCTTTCTAACTGCTGCAGGTGCCAGGTAATGTACATCCCAAATGAGGCATTGTATTACAATATGGTCTGATAGGGGAACAGTATAGGGGCACGATGACCTTTGTTGACGTAGATGTGACTCCTTTCATGATACAGTGTCCAATATAGACAGTCTTCCTAGACAAATTGGCGATGTGGCTGTCACATGACAGGTGACTGTCCACTTGTGTCACTAGGTCCCTGATTACTCCTTCCACACATAATGGTTTACCACCTATGTGGTAATTTGTGTGTACCTTGTTTTGTATTTGGTGGTACATTCATCCTGTCCACTGTCTTCAGGACAGTGGGGTGGGGTTCCTGTGTGTGAGAGTGTGGTCTGTAGCATGCTACAGACTGTACAGCAGTCTTGCATACAGGTAGTTGCACATGGGTGGACTGCAATGACATAGGCATTGTCAGTTAACTGGACGTATGGCTGTCTGTGCTGAATATGGATACTCACCCTCCTTTTATGTTTTGTTACAGGTTTTGTGGCCATAACACATGATATGTGGTATTACCTGGTAGTGCTGGTGTGCTGTCATGAGGCTTGCAGCAGGTGTGTATCACTGGACTGACATCAATGTTCATACTGGGGAGGGCCTCAGGAGCATGCATATTGAGGTTTACACATCTGGCATTGATCAGCATTACCCTTCTGTTTCTTTCCAGTTTTGTTTTCTATGGTGGTGGGTTGCTCTTTTCGGCCTTGCCTACGGGAGGATCTCTGTAGTTTGCAAAAGCCTTAGACAATATCCAGACGCTCATGGGTAACAGGTGCAAGCCATCCCTGGGACAGCAGCATGTCTCACTATGGAGTCACCTATTACAACTGTATCAGGCATGTTGTTTCTCCTTCTGTCCTGTGACTGTTTGGCACACCAGCTTTGTGTACTATGTGTTACATGTGCTATGTCTGGAGTTTGTTTTATTGGGTGTCTGCTTTGGAGGCTTGTGTTGGTGTTGTGTGTTTGTAATTAGGGCCTCTGGGAATGTTTTTGTGTTTATGTGTTTGGTTTACAGTCGTTGTAGGTCTATGTGGGACTGTGTTTGTGGTATATGTGGTTACCTTGTCCTCCTGACTAGTTTTGACAGTACTGATTTGGGGGTGCTCAGGCCCCGGTTTGGCTACCTGGTTGCGTCTATCACATACATTTGTATTTATTGGGGTGAGTTGTTGTTGTGTGTGTACTTGGGACAGGTGTCACATTGCCACTGGATTCACAGATTCTACTTGTTTTGCCTGCCCTTAGTGGATTGTATGTGTGGACACATTTTATTGCCATACTAGTGATCACTGATTGCTTCACTTTTCATGTTAGATCTATCATGTGGTAGCTTCCTCATTCTCTTCAATGGTTTAGTAATTTATGGTGTCCAGCATGCCAGATGCCTGGGTGTATGGCATTGTGTCTTGTTGTTTGTGATTGCAGACTCCAAGCACTCTTGGCTGTGTTCCTGGTATGCCTGTATAACATGTTCTGCAGTATGTCCCATATTCTGGACCTGCACAGGGCTTTCCATGGATTCCACATTGGTTTGTAGGGGTGCAAGCTATGCTTTATACATGTGTTTCACTGTGGTAGTCTGGCCAGGGACTGGGGTCGTGATGTGCAACTACAGCGTGCTTACTCTATGGTCTGGTCTTACCAGTGAGGGATACACTTCTCATCTTGACATCCAGTACACATATTTCTGATTATCACATCCAGTATGCTTACCCCTCTTGTGGAAGTGTTACATTTTGCATGTCCGTTTTGTTTGATGGATTCTGGGAAATTGTCTACACTTGTGTCAGTGCTAGTATAATACAAAGAGTATAGTGACATACACCTCAAAAGCTGACTTCACACTTCTTTGGACTGAGATGGTATCCGTTAAGCCCACTGGGCCAGTGGAAACCACAACACACAATGGTGACTCCTTCACAGACACTTTCTACGGACATCTCTGAGATAGCATGGACCATGCAATCACTAATAGAAACATGACCCTCTCCACCAAGGGAATGTGGCCTGTCTGGTGGACCCCAGCCATAAACAGACTGTATAACAGATGAAGGATACTAATGCAAGACAGAGCTACATCTCCTAAAGTGAAGGCGGCTGTGAGCAGCACTAGTAAAAAGCTACATTCTCTCATAAAGACATCCAAGGTCAACTTTGAGACATAAACACCAAAGACGAAAGAGATAACCACACTGCCTTCTTCAGTTATGTCAGACACCTGGGTGGGAACCCTCAGATATGCTCTGAGTTGGTACACAACAACATATATTTCAGTGACCTGACAGATATTGGCAACATTCTGGCAGACAGGTTCAGTGCAATTTTCCCCCCTCCCTCACCCCCAACAGAAGATAGTTATCACAGATGAATGTAACCTCACTGTCATCTCAGATGTCCATGTGAGAGCCGCACTCAGCAAAGACAAGAACACAGCATCATTGGGACCTGATGGTATCCCCAGTTGCATGCTATGTGAACTCCAGAAGGAGCTAAACCCGTATATACAAATGCTATTTAACCTTAGCCTTGCTACAGGATATGTACCTGAACACTGGCGTACAGCAACAGTGGTCCCACTCCACAAAGGAGATGCCTCCACAGACCCTGGGGACTACCACCACACAAGCTTAACCAGCCTTGTCTGCAAAGCTATGGAAAGAGTCATTATGGAGCTCTTAAACAGAGATATTGGTGACCTACAGACCCTTGATCCCACCCAGTTCAGCTTTGTACAGGGCAGATCCTGCATTTTGCACATGTTTGACTATTTTGATACTGTCAGTAGGGCCATTGATGAGGGCTACGCGGTCCACACAGCCTACCTGCACTTGGCTAGGGCCTTTGACACAATACCCCACTCAGGCATCATAGACAAGCTCAACAGATGAAATATCAAATCATATGTCACAGGATAGTTTGCAAAATGGCTAGGAAACAGAACCCATGACGTCGACATTGCAGGTGCCTTGTCAGATTCAAAGCCAGTCACACATGGTGTCCCACAAAGATCTGTCCTGGGACCCGTCTTATTTGGCATTTACTTTTCAGATGTGAAAGCAAACATAGGAGGGTTGTGGCTAACAAAGTTTGCAGATGACTGCAACCTAGGCACCATATGTGAATACATCTGCCAGCACACACATCCTACAGAATGCCATCACAAAGACAGATAGCTGGTGCTGGAATCATGGCCTGAAACTGACTGCAACTGATGTGTGGTCATCCCCTTTGGGAGGAACAAAGTACACACAAATCAATACATAGACAGCAACCCACTGAGCACAGAATACAAATCAGACACCTGCGGACACATGTAGATAGTGACATCTCATTTGACACCCATGTTGCCGAAGTGGTTTGAAAGACTTTCTGTCTTGCCCACCTTATCATGAAGGGTTTTCCATCCAGATCACAGGAGGTCATTGTACCACTATACTTCTCCCTTATCAGGCCCATGATTGAATACAAAGCCCCATTTGATATGTACCTCACCCAGCACTTGTAACAGCTGGAGAGACCCCAAAGGTACCTTACCAAGGAGATCAGGGGTGTACAACACATGTCATATGCTTCCAGACTAAAGGAAATCCAGCTTTATTCAGTGGCATACCGCATACTTACAGGTGACCTATGCCTGACATACAAGACCATGTCCAATCAAGATGTGGTGGACATGCTCCACTGCAAGCAATCCAAATCCACCAGAACCATGGGAGCTGAAGATTTGAACCTCAGCACATACATGTATAGGACATGCTGGGGGACAGAGTCATAACCCACAGGCATCTCACACTCTAGCAGAGTATCCCAGTTCATGTTAGACAGAGTCCCTCACTGACTCTCTTCAAGATAAGTCTGGACAACTGGATGTCGGATTGTAGTTTTACCCCAGGGGTCCTCCCTGTGTCACTACTACACAGAGGCACAGTCAAGGTATTCAATTATGTACGGGGGTCATAATGTGTCACTACTAAATGAGAGGCACAATATTTGGAATCTATTCTGTACACGTATTACCACTACAAGGGGTGGCAATAGCCACATCACTATGGCTAGGCTTATAAATGCACTAGGGTAGATAGCCTAGTAGTAAACTATGCAACTATGACACTATGGTGTATGTGTAGGTATTGTCAGTCAAGCGATATAATGTGGTTTGGGGGGCTTGATATCTTCCTGTCTTCCAACAGTTTGTTGTCTATTCCTTCTGGCATGTCAAGGGATCAGTTGCTAGTGTCCTCTCCGGCTCAGCTGGTGAACCTGGGAATATTGAGGCAATGTTACAGTTGACGCATGTACACAGACAACCCTCTCCTTCTCCCACAAAACACAAATGCATGCAAGAGATGCAACTATATAGCCAACCTGGAGGCTGAGCTCTCTCAACATAGGACTGGCAGGACCAGAGAGGAGGAGAAGGTGACCACACACACACCACAAACCCAGTCTCACATAGCACTATCACAACTTCAAATCATACACATAAACACACAAAGACATACTCGGAGGCTCTGATCACAGATCTACCATACCAGCAGAGGCCACCACAGCAGACACCCAAACAACTGCCTCCACAGGGCACAGCACATGCAACACATAGACCACAGAGTCAGTGTGCCAAACATTCACAGCCCTTAAGGCGAAACACAATGCCAGACACACTCGTCATAGGTGACTCCATAGTCAGACACAATGACGTCCCGCTCACCAGATTGAGTAAGGAGAAGGTCACAGTAAGCTGCCTATCAGGCGCTGTGATCCACCACATAATGCAAGACTCAGGTCACTCAACTGCAAGTACAAGTATGACTCAGTCATTGTCCATGCTGGTGTGAACGACCTGAGATGTACCTCCCTGGACTACATGAAAAGATACATAGAGGAGCTCTCTGCTTATGTAGCCCAGGCAGGTATGACCCTGACCTTGAGCAGTATCCTACCTTCACCAAGAATGATGCCACAATACAGAGACAAGATGATCAGCTGTAATAGTTGGCTTAATCTATGGTGTCATTCAAAGGTGATCCAATGTCCGTCTGCCTGGGATGACATGCTGGACAAGCCATGCTGATTCGCAGGGGACAGCTTGCACCTGTCACCCCTGGGCTTCCGGAATTTGGCTCAGGCTCTTGCAACCCCCATTGTGCCTTTTTTAGGCAAGGCTCAGATTCTAAACCTACCACCCTAGAACACAAAAAAGGAAGTGAACTAAGGGTGATGCTGCTCAATGCCAGACGTCTCAACCTCAAGATGCACGCACTCAAAGCCCTTCTCAGTATGGGGAACATCGATGTCTGTGCTGTGACTGTAACCTGGTTCAAGGCTCCTGACAGCACCCCAGCAGTATCAGGTGTTACCTCATATCATGCGTTCCGGCCCCAAAATCTGGACGACACCAAGAAAGGAGAGTGGGTGTCCATATTCATCAAGGACACCCTCACCTCAAGGTTGGTGGCAACACACGATGCATCGGAGACCATCCAGGTGCAATTAACCGTAGGCAAGACTGCTCGGCAGTTTGTAGCAGGTTACAGGCCACCCTCTCAAACTCAGGAACCTCACACAGCTTTCCTGAAAACACTGGAGGGGACAAATGTATCTCCAAACACCATCATACTGGGTGATTTCAACTATCCCAATATAGACTGGGATCACTAATCAAGCCCTAATCAAGCCCCAACACTCTAGGCCAAAGGTTCCTAGAGTTCATAACCTCAAATGCCATGGAACAACTAGTCACCATCCCCACAAGAGGAGACAACATACTAGATCACATCATCACGAACATGGGGTCACAATGTTCAACACCAGAAGTATACCCATCATTGGTGAGATCAAATCATAAACTAATCTCAATGGAAGTCCACATCCCGCCCCCACCCCAGATAAAGAACACCACAGTGAAGAACTTCTCAGAAGCCAACTTCACACTTCTAAAGACTGGTGTGGTCTCTTTCAAGGCCTCCAAGCCAGCGGAAACCATTACCCAAGCCGCTGAATTACTTACAAATGCCTTCTACCAGCACCTCTAGGACTGCATGGATCAGGCAATCCCACACAAAACAAAGACTCTTTGTACCAAAGGCATGCATGCAGTCTGGTGGACCCCAGCCATAAACATGCTCTACATCCGAAGGAAGGTGCTACTACAAGATAGAGCAAATTCCGTAGAAGGGAAGACACCCCTGCTCATTATGCGTAAAGAACTGAGATCTCCCATAAAATCATCCAGGGCACATTTTGAGAGAAAACTCGCTAAGGACTCAGAAGACAATCATGAGGCCTTTTTTAGCTATGTTGGAAACCTGGGAGGTGACTCCCAGATATGCTCAGGATTAGTTCATAATGATGTAAAGATCACTGAACCTACAGACATTGGCAACATACTGGCTGACAGGTTCAGTGCATATTTCTCCCCCCCACCAAAGGGAGGGATATCTATACCAGGGGATTGTAGCCCCCAAACATCTCAAATGCTCAGGTGAGAACTGCTCTATCCAAGGCGTGAAACACAGCATCCATGGGACCGGATGGTGGCCCGGTTGTGGGCTCCACAAACTCAATGAGGAATTGAACCCGCAGTTAGGGCAGCTGTTTAATCTTGGCCTCACCTCAGGATACGTACCCAAGGAGTGGCGTACGGCAACGGTGGTCCCACTTCACAAAGGTGGTGCCTCCAACGACCCCGGACACTACCGTCCCATCAGCTTGACAAGCCTGGTCTGCAAAGCTATGGAGAGGATCATAATGGAACTCATGAATGAAGACATAGGGGACTTGCAGACTTTGGATCCAACACAGTTTGGCTTTGTCAAGGGCGATCATGCCTTTTAAACTTGGTTGACTATTTCAGAACGGTCACCAAGGCCATTGATGAGGGCAAAGCAGTCCACACAGCCTACCTTGACCTGGCAAAGGCTTTCGATACAATACCCCACTCGGGTATCATTGACAAACTCACCAGCTTAAATGAAGACCCATACGTCACAAGATAGGTTACAAACTGGTAAGTGACAGCACCCACAGGGTCAAGGTTGATGGCGCCATGTCACACTCAAAGCCTGTCACAAGTGGTGTCCCACAGGGCTCAGTCCTGGGCCCACTTTTGTTCGGCATCTACTTTTCAGACGTACAAGCAAACAGGAGGATTATGGCTGACAAGGTTTGCAGATGACTGCTAACTGGGAACCATAGTTGACAACCCATCTGACACAGACATCCTTCAGACGGGTCTCATAGAAATGGATAACTGGTGCCAGAGCCATGACCTACAGTTAAACGCTAAACAATGCATAGTCATACCCTTTGGGAAGAATAAGGTTACCCCTAGTTCCCATATAGGTGTTACTCCTCTAAGCACAGGAGAGGTTATCAGGGATCTGGCCACCCAGGTTGACAGTAACCTTTCATTTGAGACTCACGTTGCCAAAGTAGTTAGGAAGACCTTCTACATTGCCCCACCTCATCATGCAGGGATTCACATCTAGATCAAGGGAGGTCATTGTTCCCCTGTACTCATCACTCATCAGACCAATGATTGAGTACAATGCCCCATTCAGAATGTTTCTGACCCAACACCTGCAGCAATTGGACAGGCCCCACACATTGCTCACCAGATGGATAAAAGGTCTCAAATGTATGTCTTATTCTGCCTGACTGCAGGAACCCCAGCTCTATTCAGTCGCCTACCATCTGCTCAGAGGTGGCCTGTGCCTGACATACTAGGCCATGTCCAACCCGGAATTAATGAACATGCTTCACCTCAAAACCTCTAACTCCATCAGATCTACACGGGCAGGAGACTTAAACCTCAACACGGCTATTCATAGGGTGTGCTGGAGGGACAGATTCATCACCGAGAGACTCCCTATGCTGTGGAACATCATCCTGGTACATGTGAGGCTGGGCACCTCGCTGGTTTTGTTCGAGAGAAATCATGACCAATGGATGGGTGATCGCAGGTATACCCCAGGGATAACCTCAGTGTCACTGCTTGACAGAGGCACAGCAACATAATGGGCATATTATCCTTAGAACTGAAGGGGTGGCGGAAGCCACAAAACTCTGGGCTAGGCTTATATATGCCCTAGGGCAGATAGCCTAGTATGAACCTATGCACCTATGAACATAGGGCTGGTGCAGTTCCTGCTATTAGGACAGTGGTCTGCAGCAAGCTATTTAGTAGTAGGCAGTTTTAGCAATTGGTATTTGACCATGGCTAATCCATGTTGCTTCTTGTTGTGGTACCAACATGGGGTGTGGTTATCCATGACATTTATTGCTAGTCACCCTCGTTTTGTAGCTTGTTCCATGTTTTTGCACATGTACATCCCTGTATGAGGTGTGACCTGGTAGTGTTAGGGTGCTGGTGTGGGCTTTGTCCCAGTTGTCTATTACAGCACTGATATCTACATCCTCTATACTGTGTGCGGTTACACTGCACACATCTTGCTGTTTATACTTCTGGCACTGGGTAGCATTACATCTAGGTTCCTATCCCTTGTGGTACCTATGAATGTGGGTTTGTGTTTTTGTGGTTTGTGATGGGTGAGGGTGGATGTTAGTCAGGGTCCTCAGGTGTGCATATGGTACATGGTGTTACATTACTTGACACATGGCATTCATGCCTCGGGTGGTGCTGCAGGGCTGCCTCTGTCGGATGCACATACTACACTCCCTGTACATGTTTGGAAGCAGGTTGTGTCATGTTAGGCATCCCTGTTACTATATGAGTGAGTCAGAGCGGGTATCAGTCCCAGTGTTCCTACTGACCAAGTGTATTTGCTATGGGTTTCCTCTTTGCCAAGGCCAGGGCATACTGGGCATGCCTCCTTCTGCCTACTGGGGCAAGGTCAGGTTGTTCCTCCTCCGAGTCACCCTCTGCCTGTGGTGGCCTTGGCAATGGTGGGGGTATGTTTGGCCCAGCCCTATGCTGGTCCTGCTGCAGCTGTTTCCGCAGGATCATATTATGTAGCATAGCACATATCATGATCATTTGGGTACATGTAGTTGGTGTGTACTGCAAGGCTCCACCAGATGTGTCCAGACACCGGAACCATGACTTGAGCAGCCCAAACACACGCTCTATGACATTATGTGTTTGTGTGTGTGCCTCATTATGGCGTTCCTGTTCAGGTGTGTGTGCATTTCTGATGGTTGTCATCAGCCACGGCTCAAGTGCATAACCTGCATCCCCCACTAGGTGTCCGTGTGGGAAGTCCCCACTGGCAAATGATTGGTACAGCTGCGTCAGATGCCAGATGTGGGAATCATGGTAGCTCCCAGGGCAGCCAGCACACACATTCATTATTATGCCCTGGGCATCACACACGACCTGGCAGTTGATGGAGGGGAATCCCTTGCGGTTCATGTAGGCTCTACCCCACTCACCGGCTGGTGCTTTGATGCATATGTGCATGCAGTCTATTGCACCCAATACCTCAGGGTATCCCGCTATTTGCTGGAAGAGACGCATATTGCTGGCCACAACCTCACGGGCATTGGGGAAATATACATGATCACCGACATGTGCTGACATGGCATCCAGGAACTGGTGCAGTACCCTGGAGGCTGATGCCTGTGATATCCCCATCATATCACCAGTTGGTCTCTGGAAGGTACCTGTTGCTAGTATTCTTAGGCCAACACATACCTTGGTTTCCACTGGGATGGGTTCCCCTCTGTTGGTTCTGTGTGTGAGGCGTGGCCTGCACAGCTCAACAATTTGCTGCAGAAGGTCTCTGTCCACTCTGTAGCGCTCTACTATCTCCAGCTCATGTAACCCATGGTAGGTGACCCTGGGCCTGTATACTCTTCTTCTTCTCCTCACTCTGGGTTGTCTGTCAGCATCTGCATTGTCACCACCCTCAGCAATTCGCCTATGCCTGATTATAACAGCTATGGCAGCCCTTAGCATTTCTGCTCTGAGTTCAGCTTTTTTCAGTTTTCAATTCTGATAGCTTACTTTTTTGCAGTATCTCTTGTGAGAAACACCCTGCACTGCTCTTTGCAGTGTTTTAAGTGCTGGGTTGGGCTTCTAGTCTGCCTGTGTAATTGCCTGCTTCCAATTGTTTCCACCAATTAACTCCAGCAGTATCCTCTAGCAGTTTCCCTGTAATCTGGTTGTTTCCTTTTTCCTCTCTGTTTCCTGAGGGGGAGCAATGTGCACACAGTTACTTAAATGTGCGCACACATCCCTACATGGTGTTACACGCGCGCACACATCCTTACACGGTGTGAACTTGGCTGATTCATGTTAAAACGCGCGCACACTGCCTTACACACGTGCATGCCCACGCAAACCGTTGTAAACAGTTTGCAACACGCTCCCACATGTTGAACCTGCCTTACACGCACGCACACGCGCGCATGTATGTATATCAAGAAAGTTGGAGTGTAGGGATAGTGTGCACCCTCTGTTTTTTGACTTTTCTAGTGTTCTGTTGGGACACACCTCTCTCCCTGATGTCTGTCTGTCATCTGTCACCTTACATTGCCCTCCAATCTGATACATTTATTTCTATCATTCCCCCCGTGATGTCACCTACCTCTTACTCTATTCCTCCCCCTTCTATAACTCTTACACTACTCAGACAGTGCTCATTACCTATGTGGCAGTGTGATTCAGTATTGTAACCCTCATTTACATAGGATTGCCTAGTAATGCTTAGTTACATGTCTTACACGGAGCTTCCCCCCCTTGACAACCACTAAACGGAGGCCATATTGTTTTTGGTCTGCAAGTCCCTCCATTGACATTCCATGTAATACATAAATCCCACAACTGTGGGCTTATAAGCTTCGGTTTTCAGTTTTAGGTAGCGCACCCCGTTTGCGCGGGTGTGCGCTGCAGTTACACATCATAATCCCACGAAAAAAAAAAAAAGTTTTTTAAAATATTTCTGCAACACTTTTTCATGCCAATGGCCACATATTTGTCCATTGGCATGCTTAATGACACATATGCACCCTTTATTTGGAGCTGACATAGCTCTGTTTTCATTTTTGCAGAAATGTACTCAGTTGTCAGCTGAGTACATTTCTGCAGCTAACACGTCCATTACACGGACTGGTTTGGGCTTCTTGGATCGCTCAAATACCTCATTTGCATATCTTTCAGCTGCAAATGAGGTATTGAGCATTTCCATGCCCAGTCCGTGTAAGAGACGTGTTAGCTGTCTCTTACACGGAGGTTTGGGCTATTCCTGAATCGGGAGGCTTACACGGAGGCTTACACTACTCTTAAACTCCGTGTAAGCCTTCCTGAATCTGGCCCTGAGTGTACAATGAGCAAGAATGATAATCATATATGTACGTGGCCAAAGTCATTGTATGCACAATGAGCAGGCCCTTACCAAGGCTAAACAACAGACCCATAGATACATAGTGTTATACAATCTGCAGACAGAGTTAAGTACAAGCAGCACAGGTAAACATTGATGGTGCATGAGCACCCTATAGTTGTTTGATTTAATGTACAGCAGTGTATATATATATATATATATATATATATATATATATATATATATATATATATATACATACACAGGAGTAATGAAAGGGAAATTTTGATTGATGGTTGAGGGTGGAGTAAAGGTTATACTATAGTAGCAGAATCCACAGAGGTGAACATAAAAAAGTACAAATGGATATGTGTAAGAAAGCACATCGGAGATGAGCGGAAAAGGTGGCACTACAGTACACGAATGTAGAAGAATGTGAAATTTACAAAGCATGGTGATCTGCAATAAAGTATCATGATGCACCAACCTTCTCCAGTCCTGTGTGTTTTCAGTATAATAGCAATGAACCTGTACTATAATGTTACTATCACAAAAAAAAAAATGAAAAAATGAAAACATCATGGAAGTCCACCCATCAATGCAGTCTACATGCCAGTATATTCACAGCTTCCTATCAGCTGGAGCTACTGAAGCTACTGAAGCTGTCAGAGTAAAAAGCATCATAAAACAGACATATCTGGGAAATGTAGCACATGTGCAGACTGCAAACCTAACATTGTAAAACAACAACACACCACCCATTGGTGATTCATCTCCCCACCTATGCACGTATATGCACACTGGCACAGTAGAGGTAATTGCATGACTACGCTGAGACATTGAATGATTTAGAATAAAGACATTAACTGTATTTATTCTTTATTTTAGAGTATATGCACAACAATATTACCCTCATTTGCATGACTGATTAGCATCTCAAGGATTTTTCATCATTTTTGCCATAGTATATGGCGTGCCATTCAGTTTTGGGTTTTAGATGGCTTTCAATATTGTTGTCAGGCAATCTTCACACAATGATAACAGCAGAAAGATGATTATTTTTATAAGCCCTTTGTGGGCATTTCTGTGTTGTTTTTATCTAAGTTTTGACCATAGTACAGGTTAGAAAAATCAGTATAAGACAGATATGAATACTGAAGTAAAAATACAAGATGAGTCAATAAGGAATGAGTAGAATGGGGTTGAGATAGGGGCCCATATTTCTCAGCTTCTTAGAACAACAATGATAAATGACACCAAATATAAATGTATTTAGACAATGCCCCCCCTCCCCCCGAAAGAATTTATAACCTGTAGACAGGAATGTTTCTTTCAGGGAAATAAAACACAGGATTTCCAAGAAACAAGTGCTAGATGTGAATGGATTTAGGTTCATAGGTGTTTACTAGGCTAATGACCACAAGGACCTTTTCAAGCCTACCTATGCATCCCAAATCTCTGATAAGTTCTGATACCCTTGAAAGTGTAAGCAGGGACTTGGGAAGTGAAACATTTAAAAGCAGGGGCCTGGAAGATGAACCATTTACAGGTTGCCTGTTTCTATAAGAGGTCTAGGTGCCAAATCAGGAATGAATTACCTGCTCCCCATCCAATTGTTAAAGTTACACTGGTTTAGGGAGGAACACTGCTTCACATGGATGGGGAGTCTGTTCCAGAGAAGGGATAGTCTCTGGGATACAAACCTATCTCTCCATCAGGTCCTATTTATATCACAGGCAAGGTTTACAATGAGTAATTCTGGTGGTGTTTGTTTTGCAAATATGCAGAAGGTCCATCACAGTGGGGTCTGACAATGCCTTGTATGTCAGTCACAGATCTACCCTCAACAGCTGTAGGAGACATAGTACAAGGATAGGGCCTTGGGATGGTCTGCATAGGATATGTTATTTACGCCCTGTATTCTTTTAGTGAGAAACCTCTGTGGACGTTTCAGTTGTTGGATATGCCTGCTTAAGTACATACCAAAGGGGGCATTGTACTCAGTGATTGGTCTGATGAATGCTGAATACAGTGGAACAATGACCTCCTTGGATCTATATGCCATACCTTTGTTTATAAGTTGTACAGCATAGAATGATTTCATCAGTACTGTAGACATGTAATGGTCAAAGGCTAGATTACTATCTATGTGTGTCCCCAGTCCCCGATTACTGGGTCAGCTCTTAGGGGTCTGGTTTCAATACAATAGTTACCAGGAGTGGATAACTTCTAGAAGGATAACATTATGTATTTTTTGGCATTTAGTTTTAGTCTGTGGCTCTGACACCAGTTATTTGTCTGTATCAGCCCTTCTTGGAGAAGATTTATATTGGAGAGCAATTCAATGACAGCTCCTAATTTGCAATCGTCTGCAAATTTAGTCAGTCAGAGACCATTGACATTGGCCTTGACTTCAGAGAAGTAAATGCCAAAAAAGAGCAGAACCAGGAACAATCCCCGAGGGACTTTGTGACTGGCCTCTTTGTAGAGGTAGACTCCCCAATTCTAACTTCCTGGATCCTGTCTGTGAGACAGCTGGCTATCCACTGGGTGACATAAGGATTTGTACCTATCCTCTTCAGTTTGCCAACAATGCCTGAGTGTGGGATTGTGTCAAATGCTTTGGCCAGATCAAGGTAGGCAGTGTGAACCATTTTACCCTCATTCATTGCTTTGGTGACCTTCTCTAGGAAATCCACCAGGTTAAGTAAGCATGACCTTCCCTTGATGAAACCAGATTGTTTAGGATCCAGTGTCTGGAGGCTTCCTACGTCATTATTGATCATTTCCATCATTCCATGATAATTATTTCTATGGTTTTGCTTAAGAGACCAGTGAAACTTATAGGTCTGTAGTTTCCAGGGTCTGAAGATGGCCCTCCTTTGTGCAGAGGGATGGCTGTTGCTGCTCTCCATCCATGACACACAGAGTCTGTTTAGAAGCTACAGTTAAATAGCAGTTCCAGAGGGCATGATAGATCATGTTTCATGCTATTTAGAAGGTATCCTTGTATATTGCCTTGGCCCATTGATCAAGTGTCTTGGCCTTAGAGAAAACATTAAAGACCTGTTCCCTAGTGATGGCAGAGAATGTTGATGGGGAGAGAGGGATAAAGTTGGAGATGAAGTTGTCAGCCAGTAGGTTTGATATATCTTCTGGCTCAATATAGTTGGCTCCATTTACAATGAGCTCTGCACACAATTGTGTATTGCCTTTGAGGTTGTGGAACCTCTGTTTTTAATCACTGATATTCTATATTCTAGTATATTATCACAAGCATGCTAGAGAATCAGTTATAAAACATGTATCTGAGAAACACATTTCAGGGAAATGATAACCATGACAGCAAGAAAAGAGAAAGACACCTGAAAGGATCTGAATCTCTGACTCCATCATTGTCTTCTGTACCAGTGCATTAGTCGGCCATGCCACAGAAGCAGTTACAGGATAGGCATCAGAGAAATACATTTCAAGGAAATAGAAGCCATGATAGCAAGAAAAGATAAATACACCGGAAGAGATATAAGCACCTGCCCTTTTCACTGATATTTCCTAGACCACTGCATTAGCAAGACATGACATGGAATTACTTGTAGGAGTAATTGGTGGGAAGCATATTTTAGGGGAATGTTAACACAATTTTGACAAGTGAAAACTGCACATTGTAAAACAGCATATAGCAATCTGGGATTAAAATATTCCAGCCACTGTACTGATAATGTATGCACTCTGTGTACCATTTTTCACATATGCATTGTTGGTGATAAGTCCACAATACCAATTTATTTTCAGACTGCTAGAAGGTAGACCTGGATGGATCTGAACCCCTGCCTGCTTACTTGATATTGTATAGACCAGTACCTGAAAGGAGTGCTCATTTCTGCACAAATGTCATCTTTCCATTCTTTGCCTATACTGAGGTATAAACCATTTTTTCATTAAATCTGATATCCATTCAAGATGCAACTGCTTCTTTATCTTTGATGGTAGGAACCCGGGGTAATGGTGTTTAACACACATAATTTACTGAATATATATTTAGCCATTTTATAGACTTATAAATAGAAAAGACCAAAAACAGCCAACATGGTCAGATTGACTGAAAATTATCGTCATTGCTATAATCATCACTATCAATCCCCCTTTTCAGATTTTATGTTTACATATTTATTGCATACTTATTGTATATTGCATATTTGCTGAAATTTTTGAAACAAAATTCATTTCTATTTAGTATGAGTTTGAGGAAGACAGAGCAGTTAAATCAAGCAATATAAGCTGTAACATTAAGACCAAAGGAAAAAAAAAAACAAATTATAATGTGGAAAAATAAGCAGGCTGGTGCTACTGAGCACTGTTTTTATTAAATCATAAGTACTTTTGCCTCAACAAAACTATTTACAAGAAACTTCTTCAGTAACATATGGAGATAAAAGGCAGGAGTTACAAGGGTGTGTGACATTTACTTAGCATTGTTGCCTGAAGATTCTTAGTTCCCCAATTCAGTTCTCAATTGGGAAGCCTTCTGAGGAAGCTTGCAAGTTCTTTCTCTGGATGGAATTATATCAAGTGCTTAAGTTTCTTTCTATATCCTAAAGGTATGCTATAGGTAAATTAAGAATCCTCCTAATTACCCGGAGCTGTTTTATACATATATATATATATATATATATATATATATATATATATATATATATATATATGTATATATAGGTGTACTTCATATTACTGAAATTTCATTTGATTGAGACCATAATACTGCATTTTCAAAATGCTGAAAACTCATTTGACTGAATCATTATACTGACTTGTAAGCCATAGACATGATGTGGGTTTCACTTCTCATGTGACTTTCTTGTGATAAAAATAATTACTGTAATTTATAGTGCTGATTGTCAGAATACCGATAGTCATGTAGAAAGCAGTGTTGTAGTGTTTCTAAATGTGGGTATGTCTGTTTACATTTTTATGAGAACTATCTCAAGGAATATGGTGACTGTTTTGTGCGTTCCCACCAGTAGTGGTAGTGTGCAGACTACTGTAAGGTAAGTAAAAGGTAGTGCGATTCTGGTGTAAGTAAATATAGTTGGGGGGTGTGGGGAGCACAGCCCCCCACCTAGTTTGGTTTTATATTGTCCGGTTTCTATTAAGAGGGTACGTGAGTAGTTTTTAAGTTCTGGAAAGAGTTAGTCATTGGTGTTGTAAGTGTGCATGTCTATGGTTTACAAGTTAGTATTTTGAAATTTAGCATTGTAAGGTTTCAGTATTATAAGTTTCAGTCAAGTGAGTTTTCAGTATTTTGAAAATGAGGTATTTTGGTCTCGTTCACATGAAAGTCAGCCAAATGAAATTTCAGTCATGTGAAGTAGACCCATAAATACATATATATATATATATATATATATATATATATATATATATATATATATATATATGTGTGTGTGTGTGTGTGTGTGTGTGTGTGTGTGTGTGAGCATTCTATGGTAGAATCTCTTTATATATAACCCATGGCTGATGTGCACCAACTATTTGGTAATCAAAGGAAAGACTACCCCATTTAAAATGTACAGCTCATGCTAGCAAAATCTCACATCTCCATGTTTTAGGCATTATCTCATATCTGTAGAAATTGCCACTAGTTATTCTAATGCAAGCAAACGACAAGCCATGGTTCCTCATGATGAAATGTATAATAGCTGTCAGAAGGATTACTGGAACTCAGATTCTTCAAGCTATAAGGCAGCTGTATTTCCTTCACTAAATAGAGCCCCAAACCATTGTACCATAGTGCAAGTAACAATTCCATGATAAGAACAAGTTGGCATAGAAATCCGGAAGAGGATCTCATGCTGTTGAATAATTATCAGCATATTGTTGTTTTTATCACTCTATTACATATTCTTTGAAAGAACAGTTAACTATATATTTGAGTGAGTTTTATATCCATAAATTAATAGTAGGCAATAAACAGCCTATAATTGCAAAGTACCTTGCTAAGGTAAGGGAAAACAGCTCCTGTACTTTACAAAAAAAAAAAAAAAAGCACCAAACTAGGCATGTCCAAGGGTCAGCTTCCGGTGATTTCCCCTGTCCACCTGGTGAATCTGGGCATACTGGGGCAATGCAGCAATTGCCTCATGTACACAGACAACCCTCTTCTCCTACCAACCAACACTACAACCTGTGAGAGATGCACTTACATAGCCAAAATGGAAGCAAAGCTGTCTCCACCCAAGATTGTGCTAGACAGTCATGAGGAGAAGGTTAACACCCACACTACACCTCAAGCAACACATATCCCTTCTAAACCCACACCACCAACACCCACATATAGCAACACTAAATCCACATTTGCAGAGGCCCTTAACTGTAACCTGCCTAAGCAACAAGGACCTCTGAAGCTGAAACGCAAACAAACACCAATCACAACCAAAGTGTCACATAGTTCACAACACCAGTGTGCCACCCAGCAACAGCCCCTAAGGCAAGACAATGTACCTAACACTTTAGTCATAGGTGACTCTATAGTCCGGCACACTGATGTCCCTCTCATCAGGTTGAATAAGGAGAAAATTACAGTCAGCTGCCTGTCGTGTGCCAGGATCCGCCACATAACGCATGCACTCAAGTCACTCCACAACAAGTACAAATATGACTCTGTCATTGTCCATGTTGGAGTGAATGACTTGAGATGTACCTCCCTGGACTACATGAAAAGAGACATGGAAGAGCTCTCTGATCATGTGGCCCAGACAGGTATGACCCTAGCCCTGAGTAGCATCCTGCCTTCGCCCAGAATGATACCACAATATAAGGACAAAATTATTGACTTCAACAATTGGCTAAGCTTCTGGTGTCATTCAAAGGGGATCCAGTATCTGTCTGCCTGGGATGACATGATTGACAGACCACGATGCTTTGCCAGAGATGGTCTGCACCTGTCGCCCCTGGGATTCAGGTTACTGGCTAAGTTTCTTGCCACCCCTATACTGCCTTTTTTAGGCAAAGTTCAAAGGACAAAACCACCACCATAATAGGTACAAGCATGCAAAATCTGAAGGTAATGCTACTCAATGTTAGAAGTCTAAACCTCAAAATGCACTCTCTCGAGGCACTCCTAAAAATGGAGAACATCGATATCTGTGCAGTAACTGAGACCTGGTTCAAGGATCCAGAGAGCACCCCTGCAATACCAGGCTACAACTCTTACCACACTTTTCGGCCACCAAAGCAAGACCGAAACACTAAAGGGGGAGGAGTGTCAATATTCACCAAGGATATTCACACCACCAGGCTAGTTGCCCAACACAATGCGTCTGAAATTCTCCAGGTGCAACTAACACTAGGTAAGACTGCAATCCAAATTGTAGCTTGCTACAGATCCCCCACCATACCCCAAGATTCTCACTACACCCTTTCTAAACATACTGGAAAATATTAAGATAGAACCAAACACCCTAATACTGGGTGAGTTTAACTACCCTGCCATTAACTGGGAAAACTACTCATGTACCAAGACCTTTGCCCAACGGTCCTTGGAATTCATAAATTCCAACGCCTTGGATCAACTAATCCATAGTCCTACCAGGGACTCCAATATCCTAGACCTGGTCATTACCAACATGAGAAATCGATGCTCCACACCTATGGTCACCCCCTCGTTAGTCAGGTCTGACCATAAGCTAATCACCCTTAACATCCACATCCCACCCCCACCCCCCAGTAAGGAAACCTCCATAAAAAAACTTCCCCAAAGCCAACTTCATGCTACTCAAGTCAGAAGTGACAAACTTCATGACATCCATGCAGACGGGAACTGAAAGTTCAACTGCTGAATCTTACACTAAGGCACTGTACGAGCACATCCACTCATGCATGAATCGTGCCATCCTAAAGAGAACCAAGATGCTCTCATCCAAAAAAAGGAAGCCAATCTGGTGGTCCCCTGCCATAAACAAACTTTACAACAAAAGGAAGAAACTGTTGCAGAAAAGAGGAAAATCCCAGGATGCAAAAAACTTCCTTTCCAGCCTCAGTAAGAAACTGACATCCCTCATAAAATCCTCCAAAGCTAGTTACGAAAATAAAATTGCCAAGGATTCTAAAGACAACCACAAGGCATTTTATAAGTATGTCAAGAATCTAAATGGCAATGCTCAGATCTGCTCTGAGCTAAAACAGAATGGCATTAAATATACTGATCCCAAGGATATTGCCAATATCCTGGCAGATAAATTCAGTGCCAACTTCACCCCCGTCTCACCCCCTAAATGACCAATCTCAATACCGAAAGATTGCCAAATTCTGGTAATAACGCCCACACAGGTAAAAAACACACTCTCCAAAGCTAAGAATACAGCATCCATGAGACCAGATGACATCCCGGGCTGTGTACTACATGAATTACAATATGAACTGGCACCTCACCTAAGTGTCATGTTTAATCATAGCCTCACCTCAGGTTTCGTGCCCACTGAGTGGCGCAGAGCTACAGTTATCCCACTCCACAAGGGGGGATCCACCTTGGATCCCAGAAACTACCGTCCCATCAGTCTGACAAGCCTTATCTGCAAGGCCATGGAGTGTATTATCATGGAACTTATAAACAAAGACATTGGCAACCTTCAAACTCTGGACCCCACCCAGTTTGGGTTCGTGAAGGGCCAATCTTGTCTTCTGAACCTGATTGATTTCTTTGAATCAGTCTCTAGAGCCATGGACAAGGGTAAGGTGGTCCACACAGCCTATCTAGACCTTGCCAAGGCCTTTGCCACCATCCCCCACTCCAGAATCATAGATAAACTTACTAAGCTGGGCATTATTCCCTACGTCTCCCAATGGGTTGCTAACTGGCTTACTGATAGAACCCACACTGTAAAAGTAGCCGACTCCAAATCCAGCTCCAGACAAGTGACAAGTGGAGTACCTCAGGGTTCAGTCCTGGGACCGCTCTTGTTTGGCATCTACTTCTCTGAAGTACAGGCCAACACTAAGGGACTCTGGATAACAAAGTTCGCAGATGACTGCAAACTGGGAGCCATTATTGAATCCCCAAATTATGTGGATACTCTACAAAACGGCCTTACAGAAACAGATGCTTGGTGCCAGAGCCATGGGCTCAAGCTCAATGCCAAGAAATGTATAGTTATCCCCTTTGGGAAAAAAAACATGTATCCATGAATTACCATATAGGTGGCAGTACACTAAACACCGAAAGTGTGATAAGAGACTTAGGGACACAGGTGGACAGTGGTCTCACCTTCGATAACCACATCGCCACAACAGACAGGAAATCCTTCTATGTGGCACACCTCATCACTAAGGACTTTTCATCCAGAAAAAAGGAGGTCATTGTCCCACTGTACTCATCCCTCATTAGACCCATTATAGAATACAACGCCCCATTTGGTATGTACCTTTCAAGGCATATGCAACAACTGGAAAGGCCGCAGGAATACCTCACTAAAAGAATCACAGGCCTAAAGCAGATGCCCTATGCTGACCACCTTAAAAAACTCCAGCTATACTCTGTCGCATATCGTCTACTCAGAGGTGGTCTCTGCTTAACATACAAGGCCATGTCAAACCCAGAGCTGTTGGACATGCTACACTTAAAGAAATCCCAATCCCTCAGAGCCACATGCTCCAGGGATCTAAACCTTGTCATCACAATAAACACAACATGCTGGAGGGATAGGTTCCTGACCGAGAGACTCCCTAGACTCTGGAATAGATTGCCCATACATGTCAAACAGAGTGCCTCTTTGGTCCTCTTCAAAAGCAACCTTGACGATTGAATGGGAGAAAGGAAATTCACCCCAGGGATCACGTCAGTCACCCTGCTAGACAGGGGTCCAGGGAAGTAAATTGTGTGGGAAAAAATAGCCAGAGAATTGTTATGGCTAGGCTTGTATAGGCCCTAGGGCTGATAGCCTAGTACCAACCTATGAACCTATGAACCATCCAAGTGCTTCCTTGGTTCTGCTGGGGTCAAAGCATAAGCACTGGCATTATTACATTTATAAATGACTTCAAGAGGATCTGTGATAATGGTGTTTCTGTAGCTGTATTTTCAGTTCTAATTATGAGACTGCCCTTGTTTCTCTATCTGCATTTAAATTACCCTAAGTATGACTTGTTTTGAAAATACAAGATGTTTACATGAAAGTTTGCATTATATTTAATTATTCTTCTCTACAACTGAAATACTAGCAGGACTGAAACCTCAAAATGCAGATTTAAGTAGCAAAAGGATAAGGATGTGTGTGTGTGTGTGTGTGTGTGTGTGTGTGTGTGTGTGTGTGTGTGTGTGTGTGTGTGTGTGTGTGTGCATGCGCACACATGTGTGTGTTGTTAGGAGTTTCCTTATTACTAAGAGATGAATGTTTACAATAGATTGGCAACATAAAACAAAGACTAATTTAATCATTATCATTGTTATCACTATATCCGCGGTGGTGCAGCGGTAGCATTGTTGCCTCACAGCAAGAGGTTCTCCCATTCGATTCTCAGCTAGTGTGTGGGGAGTGCCTTCTGTGTGGAGTCTGCATGTCCTCCCCATGGGTCGAGGGGTGTGCAGAAAGACATTCTTGAATGGGCATGCCTTTGTTGAAGGTTGGGCATCAAGCTGGCAACTCGGCACTGTGAAAATCTACTGCCAATCATTAGCGGACCGAAGTTTCACTGTGGTGACCCCTAACTGGGAAAAGCCAAAAGACAACAACATCATTGTTATCACTATTGTCCCATGTTTTCTATGGGGTTGGGTGCTGTGTCAACTGTTGCCATCTCTCTCTATTCACTGTTATTATCTTACCTTCTTCAACACTCATGTCCAACTGTCACTGGTCATCTCTCACACAAATCATCCACCTTTTTGCTGGATGCCCTCATTTCCTCTTGCTTTCTTCCAGCCATCATAAATTGTCTTCACTAGCTTGTCTTCTGTTTTTCTGCACATGTACCCAGGCCATCCAAATCTGTTCTCTTTGACCTTTTCTACAATTGGAGCTACTTTGACTTCTGCTCTTTATTGCCTTCATTTCTTTGTCTGTACTACAGTGTGTATCCTACAATCTGTCTCGGGCACTTCATCTCCATCACCTCTAGCTTCCTCAGCTGATCTGTCTTGACTGCCCAGGCTTCTGTACCATATAGCAGTATTGGTTGCACCAGTGTTTTCTCCACCTTAATTTTAAGCTTATTTAGCATTCTTCTGTTGTATACTACATCTGACACTCTGTACCAGTTGGCTGCAGCCCCTCTGATTCTAGCTTTGACCTCCTCATTCAGACTTCCCTTCTCCTCAACCACTCCTCCCAGTTACTTGAAGCTTTTAACCTGTTCCACTGTTTTCCCTTCTACCCGAATTCTAAGTTTCTTTTGATTTCCCCTGTTTGCAGACATTACAATTGTCTTATTTGCATTTGGTTTCATCCTGTGTGCCCTGAGTTTTGCATTCCATTCCCCTGAAGTTTTTACACAGATTCTGCCTCTAATGCCACATAATCTGCATACAGCAACTTTGATGATCTGTCCCCTCCAGCCTGTTTACTAATGTAGTTCATTACCAATATAAGTAGCAGTGGTCTCAGAGCTGAAACCTGATGCATACCCACTACCACCAGGAACCCCTCTGTGAGTCCAAACACTGTTTGTACTTGAGTCATTGGGTCCTTGTACATAGCTTGCACTAATTCTATTAATGTTTCTGGGACTTCAAAACACCACAAGACTGCTCAAATCAGCTTTCTAAGGACCTCGTAATGTGCTTTCTCCAAGTTTTGGAATGCCCAGTTGGACTCTTCCCTTATCTTCAGCTTCTTCTCAGCTATCTGTCTCACTGCAAACATCAGGTCAGTTGTGCTGCATCCTGATCTGAATCTGAACTACTCATCTCCTATCTTACATTCAACTACTCTGCATATTCATTTATTAATCACACTCTACAGGACTTTCATGCAAAGTGGCAGAAGTTTGATACCACTCTACTGCCCACAGTTGTGAATCTCCCCTTTGTTCCTGAACACTGGTACTAGTATGTTTATTCTACAGTCATCTGGGATACACCTTTCCATACAACAATGAGTACCCTCTGGAGCCATTTTTTCCCCAGCTCACAATATCTTTAGCATTTCAGCTGTATCCTCATCTGAGCCTGCTGTTTACACTGACTTTGTTTTCTTTAGTGCTATTATTTCTTCTTACATGGTGGGCTCCTCCTCTTTTCTCTCTCTGGGACAGTACAGCTTCTATGGGGTTTTCTTCATTCAGAAGCTGCTGGAAGTACTCTTTTCACCTGCCTTTGATGCTTTGTGGACTGGTGAGCAGGTTGTTGGTGGCATCACTTATGAAAGGTGTATGCATATTTTCTTTATTTTTGTCTTTATCTTACAACCTGATGTAGTTTCTTTGTGCCACCTACTGAGCCACTTTCCAGAAGCTGGTAGAGTGCCTCTGATACCTTGTTTTTTGCTATTGCAACTCTTCAGTTAGCCTTTTTTTTAGCCAGCCTGCATTCCTTCCTAGCCTGGTCTATCTTTTCTATCTCCCACTTTTTCCAGCACTCCTGCTTTCTTTTGATGATTTCCTGTAGTTTTGTATTTCACCATTATCTTTTCTTATGTACCTTATTTCAATACCTGGCTCAGCAGCATATTTGTTCTATAGTTTTCACACATGCTGTTTTGAGGCACTGCTGTTCTTCAGCTCCAGCTATTTTCTCATCTTCTTGAAATGCTAGAGCTCTGAGTAATTCCTTGAACTATTTCTCTCCAGTCAACTTCCAGGTCTTCAGCCTGATCTCTGTTGACCTTAGAGCCTTCTTTTACCAATGCTTGCAGTTGATTGTGGCAAACAGTGGTTTATGATGTGAGCCAACTGTTTCACTGGAGATGTCTTTGCAATCACTGATTCTACCCCAGAGTCTTTTCCTTATTACGAGGAAGCCTGACTTAGTTACATATTGGCCACCCTTGCGTGTGATCTTGTGACTGTCTCTCTCTCTCTCTCTCAGTGATGTATTGGTTGTTATCAAGCCATCTGCCAAACATAAGTCTTGAATGATCTCTTTTCTTTATTCATGTTGCCCCACCCAAGTGGACCCAGGCAGTCCTCATATCCTGTTCTGTTTGTCTAAATATGTGCATTCAGGTCACCCATTATCAACACTAATTCATGTTGCCCTGCTTTATCTAGTAGGTCATGTTATTGTATTGCTGTATGAATGCACTCTTTTCCTCACTGTCACAGCCCCAACTTGTAGAGCATAGGCTTAGATTATGAATACTACTCTGTAATTAGGTTGGAGTCTAATTGCAGTGAATCTGTCACTAATTCTGATGACATCCCTCAATGCCTTCTGAAGCTTCTCCCTTATTACAGTTCCCACACCATTTCTAGCCTGTCCACCTACTGAGTAGTAGACTCTGGATCCCAAGCCAAGTGGGTTTACTGTATTTCCCTTCCATCTTGTCTCCTGGATGCATAAGATGTCCAGCCTCTCTTTACTATCATGTCATCCAATTTCAAGCTCCATTTTGTCAGTGAACCTACATAGAGTGTAGCAATTATTAGTCTGTGTTCGGCAGGCTGAATGGTTTTACATCTAGATTTTGTTCAACAGAGCTATCCCAGGTAATCCAAGCTGGGCAACTGGACACTGTCTCAGGGCTGCTAGGCTTTATGGTAGGCACATACTGGCTAATATGAGCGTATATACCTCACCCATCATTAGCAAGGGTCCCTGGCATAAGTTGAAGTAGGCTGGGTCCTCAACCCAGTTATCACTGGCAAATACCCAAGCTCCTTTTTGTTGACATTAGTCAACATTACCAAATCACCTAGAGTTTTCCACCATTGAGTGGCTAGCTCTGCCACAGCATGCAGTCTGTGATCCATGTTCTCCTGTCTTGAGGAGACTGCACCCCACAGTATATGAACAAATGTACACAAAATGAAGTCTAATATGATTTATGTAATCTAACTAACATGACAGACAGCTAAAGGCTTTTTTATTACATGAAGCAAATTACAGACTAGTTCTATAAAATTCCATCTCATCATAATTCAAACCCTTAATTGACAGTAGAAATATGTAATCATTATTTAGAAACTGTTAATAATGTTACATCTCAGCAGATTCTCATAAATTATGCTTCTTTCTCATGACTTTATCCATGCTGCAATTTTCCTTGTATGAACAAGATTGTATTCAGTACAGAGCTTGTAACAAAACAAGACCAGTTGCTTCTCTTAGACAATCAATGTTCCATAATACTCCCTTGTTTCATAACAAAGCAGTACTGCGAACTTTATCCAAATTGGCAACATACAGTTGCTGTACCAGTGCCTTTCAAAATACTAACATGTTTCTGATCTGAAACACAGAAATCCATTTTGTCACTTGTAATGTCTGAACTAATTTTATTAGAAAAAATCCATTCCGGCACTTATAGTTTAGTACTTTTCATTCTAACTGTACTCCCCCTAATTCACCCATTATCAAGGAATCATGCAAAATCTTCTTAAGAAAGTGTGTATAAGAGGCCTGAGACAAAATTATGTCAGATAACCATCCGATTGTTTTATCCTCAGATTTACACTGAGAAATAACTCAGTAGGGCAGACATGAGGTTCAAGAAAACAGACACTAGGTTAAAAACACACCTTCTGGCTGGCATGCTTGAATGCTTGCAGTCACTTCATGTATTTATATGCATACATCTTGTATCATTATCATTAATTCGCTAGTATCTGTTTGTATAATTTTTATTAATGTCCTATACATAGAGCTTAGCAAGATTAAAATAATAAATACTACACCTAAGAGCCTTATTTTAAAACTCTTATTCCCCAACCTGGAAACAAATTTGTTATCCATGTTATAAAGAGCCATTAACTCCTTTGTCCTATAGAAAATTTGCAACTTAAGGGTGTACTCAAATGATCTTTAAATCTCATTTTATTTCTTGAAATGATTGTGCAGTATTTTATCTTAGACATTATCCCTTTTCACATTGAGGATAAATACATTTGTATTTACCTGTGCTAACTTCAGAAATACCTGTGTATTTGACTTCATGTCACAAAGGTCAGAATTTGACTGCTATGAATTCCTGATATAGATAACAGCCATTTTAGATTTACTCCACATTTGTTCACTTTCACAAGCGAATCTGCAATGTATATTTTCTCTTTTTTGTCCAGACATGTATTAATATCATATCTTTCATAACTGTTGCTTTTAAAACAGAATCTGCAACATCCTGTTAATATTCTTTCATTTCCAATATTCAGTGATATTTTACCATTGGAGCCTGGTCTAAAATATTATGGATTTCATTAAATAACTTCTGATGCTTGTTTCCTCAGGTAGGAATAACACATTTTAATCATGTTACAATGAGTATGTTACTTTACCCTTTAAACTGATGCTAGAATACTGTCAGCTAAGATGCTATTTGTCCACATGCCTGTGCTGTGCACATCCTGAAAATCATATGCACATTCTGTACACATTGTAAAAACATATTCACATACTGAGCATATTGTGAAAACTTTCTGATAAATGTAAACATAAAACAACTATTTCCTGTTAAGAGAATTCCAGCAAAATCTTGTTGTACACTAGTAACACCCATTTGTTAATCAGTTAGGCTCACTAGACACATTTCCTTTTCAGAAACTATCCAAAAACAATGTCTGGTTAAATGACTTGCTCAAGGTCACACAGAAGGCAAATGAGAACTGTAGGGTTTACACCAGAGGAACTGCAGTTCACTGTCTTAACCCTCTGTGCCAACTTCTAGAGTTATTTCTGATACCCACTTTTTCAAGAGAAGAAAGCAATCAAATATGTTTTGTTAAATATATTAATCCCTTTATTAGCATTACTAAGAAATCAAACTGCAACCATTAAAAGTGTCTCATACTTCCTAAGTAACTATTCCTAATAATGTATAAACAGTTTATATACTACAAAAGTTTCTGTTAAAAATACCAGAACACATTAGTTTTCCTGTGATATGCATTTTTCTGTGTTTGATTATCATACCTTTTACATGACTACCTATTGAAATGTCAGCATTTGAAGTGCCCACTGCTGACACTCTGGAAAAAAAGACTGAAAATCCAGGAAAACAGTGAATCACAAACATCACTCTTCTTATTTAAACTTCTCTTTTTTGCTTTGTAAATCCCTCCTGCTCTTTTTATGTAGGGATGAAGCCCTCCCATTTCCCCTAAACTTTTATATACCAACTCTGAGATCACCACATCTTTGAGAAAAGGGAATATTCCAAGAAATGGCCATCTCAAACTTGGTATATTAAGTCCATTTTTTTGTCATTCAGCCTCTGTTTTTCAGCTCTCACTCCAGGGGGGATTCTTAATTTCAAATGGTTACCCTTTTACACTCTGCAGTTGAAGTCCTGTGAAAATTTAAAGTTCCATATTGTTGTCAAACAGAAGTAAAAGAAAATAAACATGGAATAAAACCATCATGGCAGAAATTCATTTGACTTACAACCAACACGCAGAACTTTTTACATTAAAACAAAACTGTTATTACTGCATTCAGTTTACCTACTGACACATTTGGAATTAAAACCTGTTTAGATATATATTCTTCTTCTTTTGGCATTTCCTGGTTAGGGGTTGCCACAGTTGAACAATGGTCTGCAGAACGATTGGCAGTGGAGTTTTACAGTGTCAAGTTACCAGCCCGGCACCCTACCTTCCACAGAAGGCAAACACACACGCGCACTCACACCTTGGGCTAATTTAGAATGTCCAATCTGCCTACAGCATTTCTTTGGGATGTGGGAAGAAACTGGAGTACCTGAAGGAAATCCACGCAACTACAGGGAGGACATGCAGACTCAGCACAGTAGGCACCCCAGCACAGAATCGAACCAGAGAACCTCTTGCTATGAGGTGGCAGTGCTAACCACTGCACCACCATGGCCACTCAAAACCTGTTTAAATATATGAATGTTTTTAATGTCACTGTGCACTGAACCTGTGAAAAGAAGGAAAATATTAAAATTAAATTCCCTTTTTATGCAAAATATTTTTTCATCTTTTTCTCCCTTTTGCTGAAGATGGGCAGCTCGAAAATCAGAGATGTGGCTTTCACACAGACTGGAACGTCATATCTCTCTAAAGGCATTTTGTAAAATAATTTTTCTGTCTAGAGCATTAGGATTTATGGCTCATAAGCTGAAAATAAGTGGAACGTTCCATCTTCCTGCTTTCTACAGCGAACATAATACATTATGTGCTTATCTGTTGGGGAAAAATGTTGGATCTTTGATATTGAAATACTGAAAAACATTGTCAGGCAGAATTCTGTCTTCTATTTTAAATTCCAAAATATTTTCATCCATTCCTTGAGCAACTCAGAACAAGAAGCATCATGTGATGAACTCATATGTGCTGTTTTTCTTAGAAACTTTTAGAGTTCATAGCTGAACTCTGTACTGCAGAAAAGTCAAACGTTGAAACTTTTTTTGCCTCCTGTTTTTAAATATGACAATTTCAGAGAGTTCTGAGAACTTACAATCATCAGTCTACTTTCCCTTATCAGTTTCTGTCTGCATGACAGTTAAAGATTACCTTGTATATTATTTCTCTCATTGGTCCTGCTATACAGCAGAGATTATTTTACTGTTTACTATAGTACACCATATAACATGTCATTAATACTCTTTAAGACCAAAAAGCATGAATTTATTACACAGTTCATTGTTGACATGCAATTAAAAAGGAAAGTTTGTCCACTGTTTATATAACTTGCAGACTGAAAAACATTGAAATAGTACTTGATTTGAGTTCTATTTTCTTACTGACAAAGCATACTCTGTCATGGAATGAAGTTACTGCTGCCTTATCACCCACATCTCCTGATCTTCATCAGGCTGTCCAGATGATCTATTCTGTGGGCTAATTCTGTTATAATGGGGTCCACCTTTCTCCTTTTGTCTTTGTCATTGCTTTTCTCCATCTCTTATCTGTGTCATACATCTTAAATGCAGATGAGATAACATGCTAGGTACTTTTAGAAAAACTGCCTGAGCACACCAGTATTAAGAGGTCTCTTATCACTATCAATCATTAATAAATCCACTAAGACACAAAAGCAGTTTAAGGTAAGACATTTATTATTCAAAATTAATTCAGCTGCATAAAGTGAAGTCTGACATAATTTCATGTAACCTAATTAACATAATAATTAAAATCCTTAATTAACCATTAAAATATGCAACCATTACTCAGAACTTATCCATGTTGTAACATCTTGACACAGTTTCATACACTGTGCTTCCTCCCCACTTTATCCATGCAGTAATTTTCCTCACATGAGCATGCCTGTATTTAATACATTTTTTTTAACAAAACAAGGCTAACTGCTTCTCCTAGACAAGTAATATTCCATAATGTTCTTTTGTTTCATAACAAAGGAGTACTGTGAGCTTTATTCAAAGTGATAACATAGAGTTATTGTACTCATAACTTTATCTAAAGTGGCAAAATAAAGTTGCAGTACCAGTGCCTTTCAGAAAATACGCATATTTCTGGCTTGAAATACAGAAATCTATTTTGTCAGTTGTAATGTCTGAAATAATTCTACTACAGAAAATCCATTTTCTCACTTACACTGTATTACGTTTCCCTCTAAACATGTGTGTGTGTGTGTGTGTGTGTGTGTGTGTGTGTGTGTGTGTGTGTGTGTGTGTGTGTGTGTGTGTGTGTGTGTGTGTGTGCGCGCGTGTGTGCATGTGTGTGTGTGTCTGTGTGTGTCTGTGTGTGTGTGTGTGTGTGTGTGTGTGTGTGTGTGTGTGTGTGTGTGTTTAATAAAATTCAGGTACCAGAGTTTATTGTACACAGCATGCTAATACATACAAAGCAAAGCAGAAGCATGTGCTTTGCAGTTTCCTTCTGTTTCTGACTATAGTCCTGGCAGCCCAGTTTATACTATATATTGTGAATCTGGAAATAGCTATACCTGGCTATTGCTAAATTTGCAATATAATGTGTACACTGGGTTGCCAAGATTATGACCACAGATAGACTGAAACTACAGAATCCCTGCTCTTCAGCAAGTACAATTCCTATTCAGCTTTATGTAGTTTGAGTAGTCAGTTGCCATATTACCATATAGGATACATAAACAATAGCATTTTATTCAGTTGTGTGTTAATCTTGCCATCTCCCTTACCTAAAATCACTGAAGTTCCTAGCATACAGGCAATCAGTGTGAATAGTGTCCTCAAGATCATGCATTCAAGTGAAGTTAATGTGTCACACTCAAACTTAGAATAGGATAAGGAAAAGAAGCAGCTTTATTTTCAATCCTGTATGACATTTCTGTGAAATTATTCTTAATGCAACATTGAATGACACTACACACAACTCATATCATGTATATTCTAATTTTACAGTAATAAATAGAAAAAATACTTTTAAATGTCTTTTTCGTGTCACTAATTGCTCAATATGACAAATTGCTTCAATCCCAGAAATTTCTTTAGACTTTGCTTATTTTCTGGTTTTAGAATTTGTACTATGGCTCTCACTTAGTAGTTGATTTTAGATCTCTTGAGGTTCGTAGTTTATAGTTCATAGGTAAACAGTTGGCTATCAGTCTGCAGATTATTACAAGCCTAGCCAATAACTCCAGGTCAGAATCAAAGCCTGTACCTTGTATCTGTAGGGTAAAGATTTTAACCATTATGCCAAACCATCCCACATAGGTTAATATACTTTCACTTTCTCCATATTTGATGTCAGATCTCTTAAGAAAAGCTATGCCCCACATACTTAGAATGGTTTCAGAAATCTCATATTTAGTCTAACTTCAGGTTTTAGTGTCATAAGCTGACTAATAGTTGAATCAGTTTTGTGTCATGCTCTTGCTTGGTTTGATTCTGTACCAGTAAGTTGTCAGTAATGCTGACAATACTATCCAGTGCTTCTATGATCTGTATGTTAGCTTAATGAAATGCCTATGGCATCAATGAAATCCCAGAGGGAAGTCTGAGAAATCTATGCCCCTCCAGTGTCACTAGTGTACTGAATGTACAATGTTCTGAGCACTAGTGTACTGAATCTACAACGTTCTGAACATTGCTGAGCTAGCAGGAACTACCAGAAACCCAGGTTAGAATCGATCACTGAAAATGATTTTACATTAGGTACAGAGGTCACAACTTTTCTAACTATCACCAATGGATTATTATTTCTTTTGATTACTTAACTCAAATCTTTTGAATTTATATATATTCTGAACTTGCCATGTTTCACTCACTAATCATATTGTTAAGACATTCAATACATTTGACTGCTTTACTAATACACCCAGACATAGGTTCATAGGTTCATAGGTTCATACTAGGCTATCTGCCCTAGGGCATTTATAAGCCTAGCCAGAGTGTGTTTGGCTTTCACCACCCATTTTAAATTAATTTTGCTATGCCTTTTTTTGAGGTTAGTATACTGTGCCTCTGTCTAACAGTGACACAGAAGTGATAGCCGGGGTAAAACTACGATCTCCCATCCACTCATCAAGATTCCTCTTGAAGAGAGTCAATGTGGGACTCTGCCTAACATGGACTGGGATTTTATTCCAGAGTGAAGGGAGCCTCTGGGTTATGAATCTGTCCCTCCAGCATGTCCTATTTATTTCAGTGCTGAGGTTCAAGTCTCCCGAGCACGTAGCTCGATGGGATTTGGATTTTCTGAGGTGCAGCATGTCCATTAATTCCGGGTTGGACATGGCTTTATACGTCAGGCACAGATCACCTCTGAGCAGGCGGTATGCCACTGAGTAGAGCTGGAGTTTCTTTAACCGGGCAGCATATGGCATCTGTTTGAGCCCTTTGATCCTCTTGGTGAGGTACTTTTGGGGTCTTTCCAGTTGCTGCAGATGTCTGGTAAGGTACATCCCAAAAGGGGCATTGTACTCAATTATGGGCCTGATGAGGGATGAGTAAAGAGGTACGATGACCTCCCCTGATCTAGATGTGAATCCCTTCATGATTAGGTGGGCTATATAAAATGTTTTTCTAACCACTTTGGCCACGTGGTTGTCAAATGAGAGATTGCTATCAACTTGGGTCCCCAGGTCCCTAATGACTTCTTCTGTACTTAATGGATTACCACCTATGTGGTAATTTGTGGGCACTTTGTTTTTGCCAAAGGGGATGACTATACACTTTTTGGTGTTTAGCTTGAGACCATGGCTCTGGCACCAGTTGTCTGTTTCTATGAGGCCCTTTTGGAGGATGCTTGTGTCGGCTGGAGAGTTGATTATGGTGCCCAGTTTGCAGTCATCTGCGAACTTGGTCAGCCACAGTACTTCCGTGTTGGCCTGTACCGCCGAGAAATATATACCAAACAAGAGAGGTCCCAGGACTGAGCCTTGTGGGACGCCACTTGTAACTGGTTTGGAGTCTGACATGGCTCCAGCAATTCTAACCATGTGGGTTCTGTCCTTGAGCCAGTTTGCAACCCATCTAGTGACATAGGGGTTTATATTTAAGCTGGTGAGCTTATCTATAATGCCCGAGTGGGGTATTGTATCGAAGGCTTTTGCGAGGTCCAGGTAGGCTGTGTGGACCACCTTCCCCTCGTCAATGGCCTTGGTGACTGTTTCAAAGAAATCAACCAGGTTTAAGAGGCAGGATCTGCCCTTAACAAAGCCAAACTGGGTAGGATCCAGTGTCTGTAGGTCCCCAATATCTTTATTTATGAGGTCTGTGATGATCCTTTCCATAGCTTTGCAGACCAAGCTAGTCAGGCTTATGGGGCGATAGTTTCCAGGATCCGTTGAGGCACCACCTTTGTGGAGAGGGACCACTGTTGCTGTACACCACTCTTTGGGTACATATCCTGTAGTAAGGCTAAGATTGAACAGTAGTTTTATGTTTGGGTTTAGCTCTTCTTGGAGTTCATGTAGGACGCAGCCTGGGACTCCATCTGGTCCCATTGATGCTGTGTTTTTTGCTTTGGAGAGGGCGGCTCTTACCTGAGCATCTGAGATGTCAGGGGGGCAGCACTCTGTTGGGATAGATATTTGCCCTTTTGGCGGGGAGAGGGGGGAGAAGTTTGCACTGAACCTGTCAGCTAGGATGTTGGCAATGTCTGTGGGCTCGGTGTATTTTTTGTCATTTTGGACTAATTCTGAGCATATCTGGGAATTCCCACCCAGGTTCCTAACATAACTAAAGAAAGCCTTGTGATTATCCTTAGTGTCCTGTGCAATTTTTCTCTCGAAGCTGGCCTTAGACGATTTTATGAGTGCCCGTAGTTTTTTGCTAATACTGATCAGAGATGCCTTCCCTTTTTGGGATTTTGCTCTATCATGTAGTAGCTTCCTCCTTCTATTGTATAGTTTGTTTATGGCTGGGGTCCACCAGACAGGACGTCTGCCTTTGGAGGATTGGGTCTTGGTTTTATTTGGGATTGCATGATCCATGTACTCCTGAAGGTGTTCATAGAATGCATTTATAAAGGATTCTGCGGTCTGGGCCGTATTTTCCACAGGCCCGGGGGCTTTGAAGGACATGCCATTCTTTTAAGGCCCTGTTTTTGTTTTGTTTCTTTGAGCAATCAAGACCCCTGTGAGTGCATGCACTACAGGTGTAGCAGGTATAACAGGTACCTGAAGATATTTTACTATGCTATTTTCTTGGAAAGCAAGGCATTTCATTAAACAGTTCTACATATTTCTGTAAAAATCATTGCTTGAGTCATTCACTGATGTCTTCTAATTAATGTATCTGATTTTCTTTATTGTATTTGTTATGCTCATGGCTGAACATTCTTAAATGAATTGCCTAACATTCTGCTTAGCATTCTGGTTACTATAAACCTTGGTGACTTTCATGTAACTCTTCTTCTACAGACAATGGCATGCTCACATGCTTGTGAATGTCTCTCTGCTTATACACTATGTAGTCATTTTACCATGCCAAGCTTCTCACATTAAACAATCAAATATATTTTGTTAATTCATATTATGATCCAAATACACAACTTAAAACAAAGCCATAGGTTTCTATTTCTTGTATTCACATGCCAAAAATATTTGAACTACCTCTCTACCTCTTAGAGCAAGAAATCTGGACAATGCCTGATATAATAAAGGGACAAAGACCCCAAAATAGGGACACATTCCAAATATTGATTTTATATACTTAAAAATTTGCTAGAATAACCAAATTTGTGTTAGCCTGCATTTTCTGAAAGATATGAAATCTGAAACCAAGATGCATGTCATTATTTAATGAATTTAACCCTTAGATCATCCCAGTGATTTGTCAAAAAATTATGAGGAACAGACCAAAAATATGAGGCAAAAATCTGGACAGTCTGTGAAAATCTGTACAACTGAGAGCTATGTTTGAACCACCTACTTCACTTCATCCCTTCAGTATATATAAGTGGTATACAAGCCAATTTATTCACATTGTCTTTTAATATCTAGCCTTAAATATAGATTAGGTCAAAATATTGCACTCAGCATCCATGTCTTGCTTAAATTTTATAATTTTGTAGTAATAACATTATCAATCCAACAGTTCCTGTCAGCTCAGTATTGCATTATGTCAGTTTCTATAACCATTTATCCATATGTTTCCACAATAACATCAAACATTTCAGCTTCTTTTTTTAGTTTTGATGTGGACAACACATAGTTTCAATAAAATGTACTTATTTACTTATTTATACATTTTACAAAACTTATTTCTGCCTCTACATTACCTACAAATCAGATTAAATGCAACATGCTTCTTCTTTTCATTGTCATATACACCTAGTGCACATAGTTCTAGTTTCAGCTGCACAGACATTCCCTAGCTGCCATTTTCAGCATGTTGTGGATCTCTGTTACTATTATTGCACAATTTCACTGTTTGCTTCTTTTCCTCTTTATTTAAGCCATATTTCAGTTTTACATTCTTTTGTTTCTTGAGTTCATAGGTTCATAGATTCATAGGTAACTGCTGGCATCAAGATTTTGCCCTTGCTGGCCATTTTAAGCCTAGACAAGTTCCCTTTTTGTGCTCAAATTAACCTATCCCATTTGTTAGAGATTGGGCTTACCCATCTCATAGTCAATAATTACATATTAATCCTAATGACAATAACTGGGATTGTACTGTAGATAATTTAAGGGGACCTATGCTTGGGATAAATCATTTAAGGGCTGCCTCTGTCCATTGGTAGTACAGGGAGCAGTCCTGGGTTACATTTTCTGTCTCCTATCTATAGATTCAAGTTATACTTGAATGTGGACAGGAATGTACTTTGTTTTATGTGGGTGAAGAGTTTTTTTCCCAAAGCAGCAGTATCCTCTGTGAGATACACCTGTCCCTCCAAATCATTCTGTTGATGTTGCAGAAGAAGTTTAGATCCCTAGACTGAGTACTTCAGATGCCATTTGACTTTCTTATGTGCAGTAAATTCATAAGTATTGTGTCAGAGGATGCCTTATATGCCAGACACAGGTCACCACTAGTGATAGGCCTTTGAGATTATCCATGTAGAACATGTTTTTTAATCATTGCATCTTCTTAATAAGGTATCTGTGTGGGTAATCCTTGCAACCTCTTAGTAAGGTATGTGGGTGTTCCATAGGTTTATAGGTGTATATTATGCTAATGACCACTAGAGCCCTTAAAAACCTAGCCGTACACCTTAAATGTGACCACAAATTTGATTTATATTTGATTTATAGGGGATGAATTATTGTCTGCTTCTATCCATCAGAAACATGTGAGCCAGACCATCGGTTCATAGGTTCATAGGTAGGTACTAGGCTATCTGCCTGAGGGCATTTATAAGCCTAGCCAGAGTGTACTACTGAAAGAAAATAGCTTTTGCCACCCCATTGATTAATTAACTGATACTCTGTCAAGCAGAGCCAATGAAGTGATCCCAGGGGTGTATTTTCTGTTACCCATCCACTCGTCAAGGTTTCTCTTGAAGAGTGTTAATGAGGGGCTCTGCCTAATGTAGTTTGGAATTTTGTTCCAAAGCATGGGGAGTCTCTGTGACAAGAATCTATCCCTCCAGCATGTTCTATTTATTGTTGTGGTGAGGTTTAGCTCACTCGAACACGTGGCTCGCAGTGACTTGGATTTCTTTAGGTGGAGTATGTCTATCAATTTTGAGTTGGACATGGCTTTGTGAGTCAAGCAGAGATCACCTCTGAGTAAGCGATATGCCACTGAGTACAGCCGGAGTTTTTTCAGTTGGGCTGCATAGGACATATGTTTGAGGCCAGTAATCCTCTTGGTGAGGTACTTTTGTGGTCTTTCCAGCTGTTGGAAGTGTCTTGTGAGGTACATCCCAAATGGGGCACTATACTCTATGATGGATCTGATGAGTGATGAGTAGAGGGGCACTATGACCTCTTTATTTCTAGATGTGAACCCTTTAGTAATTAGATGGGCCACATAGAAGGATTTCCTAACTACTTTGGCAATATGATTGTCAAAGGAAAGATTACTATCTACCTGGGTCCCCAGATCTCTTATTACCTCTTCTGTATTAAGGGGGCTGCCACCTATGTGTAATTTGTGGGTGTTTTGTTTTTCCCAAATGGAATGACTATGCATTTTATGGCATTTAGCTTGAGGCCATGGCTTTGACACCAGGTGTCCATCTCAGTAAGGCCCTTTTGGAGGATGTCCATGTCAGCCGGAGAGTCAATTATGGCTCCCAGTTTGCAGTCATCGGCAAACTTGGTTAGCCATAGTCCTCCTGTGTTTGTCTGTACTTCTGAGAAGTATATGCCAAACAGTAGGGGTCCCAGGACCGAACCTTGTGGGACACCACTTGTGACTGGTTTAGAATTGGACCTGGAGCCCGCTATTCTTACCATGTGAGTTCTGTCTGTAAGCCAGTTGGCAACCCATCTGATGTAGGGCTTTATGTTCAGGCTGGTGAGTTTTTCTGTAATACACGAGTGGGGAATGGTATTGAAAGCCTAGGCAAGGTCAAGGTAGGCTGCGTGAACCACCTTTCCCTCGTCTATGGCCTTAGTGACTGTCTCGAAGAAGTCAACCAGGTTTAGTAGGCATGATCTTCCCTTAACAAAGCCGAACTGGGTCGGGTCAAGTGTTTGGAGGTTCCCAATGTCTTTGTTAATGAGTTCCATGATGATGCACTCTATATCCTTGCAGACCAGGCCAGTCAGGCTTATGGGGCAATAGTTACCAGGGTCAGTTGTGGCCCCTCCTTTGTGGAGAGGAACAAACATTGCTGTGCGCCATTCTATGGGCATGTAGCCTGTGGAGAGGCTGAGGTTGAACAGCATGTTTAGGTGGGGGGTTAGTTCGTTCTGTAGTTCATGCAAGACGCAGCCTGGGACACCATCTGGCCCCATTGATGCTGTGTTTTTGGCTTTTGAAAGGGCTGTTTTCACCTGTGCATCTGTGATTTCCAGGACACTACACTTTTCCGGTATTGTTGAGGGCCCTTTTGGGGGTGAGAGGGGGGTGAAGTTTGCACTGAATTTATCTGCCAGGATGTTGGCAATATCAGTAGGTTCAGTATATTTTGTGCTATTTTTGCACTAGTTCAGTGCATATCTGTGAGTTGCCACTTAGATTCTTAGCATAGCTAAAGAAGGCTTTGTGGTTATCTTTTGAATCCTTGGCTATTTTTCATTCGAAGTTAGCCTTGGATGATTTTATGAGGGACCTTATTTTCTTACTGATACTGATCAGGGATGTCTTTCCTTCTTGGGATTTGCTTTTTTTCTGAACTAGTTTCCTCCTTCTATTGTATAGCCTGTTTATGGCAGAGGTCCACCAAACTGGTTTCCTTCTCTTAGTGGAGTGAGTCTTGGTTTTGCTAGGGATGGCACAATCCATGCATCCTTGTTGGTGCTCATAGAGTGCATTTGTAAAGGTTTCTGCATCTTGGGGTGAATTTCCTTTATGCTTAAATGAGGATAGGGAGGAAATCTGTTTCACATGGATGGGAACCTGTTGCAGAGAATGGACATTCTCTGAGAAACATCTCTGTCTCTGACATGTCCTATTTATGTTGCAAGCAAAATTTCAATATTGTAATCTAGTAGTACTAATGCTGTTTGTTTTGTGACTGTGTAAAATATTCATCAACACAGAGTCCAGGGATGCCTTGTATGCAAGCAGAGATCAGCTCTCAGAAGTCTGTATGACACTGAGTAAAGAGAAAGGGCTTTGAGGCAGTCAGCACAGAGTGTTGTGTTTACTCCCTGTATAATTTTTGCAAGGAACCTTCGTGGATGGCTAGGTTACTATCTACATGAGTTCCCAGATCCCTAAGTAGTAAATCAACTTTTAAGAATGTTTTATTGATGACATACATTTCCAGGGTGGCAGACTTTCCAAAAGGTATTATAATGCACTTCTTGGTATTGAGTCTTAAGCCATGGCTTTGGCACCAAGCGTTTGTCTGTATTAGACCTTCCTGAAGGGTGTTTTCATCTTGGCGGGATTCAATGACTGTTTCCAGTTTACAATCATCTTGGTTAGCCAGAGGCCCTTGACATTGGCTTTGACATCCCAAAGATAGAAGCCAAAGAGGAGTGTGCCTAGCCCAGAGTCCTGGGGGACTCCACTAGTGACCGGCTTCTTTATGGAGGTGATCTCATTAAGTCTAACCTCCAGGGTCCTAACAGTGAGCCAGCTAGCTAGCTATCCAGTGTGTTATAAAGGAGTATATACTTAGTTCTGTAAGTTTGTTAACAATGCCCAAATGAGGTATTGTATGAAATGTCTTAACCAGGTCTAGGTAGGCAGTATGGGGTCTATATTATAACATCGAAGTCTTAAAACGTTGAATGTTATAATATCGAACCCTATGCACTGAACGCTGAAAATAGCGAAGCTGCAGAATATCAAATACTTTCCTAGGGAAAGTATTCAGTGGGCCATTTCTGCAGCTTCGCTATTTCCTTGACTGTGGAGTGAAGATCATGAGCCGGGTTAAGGTAAGTGTGCGAACAGATAGGGTTAAGGTGAGTGTGTGTGATAGTTAGGGACCTTAGGGTTAGGGAGCGGGTAAGGTGAGTGTTCGATTGGGACCTTAGGGTTAGGGAGCGGGTAAGGTGAGTGTGCGATAGGGACCTTAGGGTTAGGGAGTGGGTAAGGTGAGTATGCGATAGAGACCTTAGGGTTAGGGAGCGGGTAAGGTGAATGTGCGATAGGAACTTTAGGGTTAGGGAGCGGGTAAGGTGAGTGTGCAGTAGTTAAGGACCTTAGAGTTAGGGAGCAGGTAATGTGAGTGTGGGGTAGTAACGGACCTTAGGGTTAGGGTTGGGTTAAGGTAAGTGGATAGCTAGTAGTGTATGTATGGTTTAGTGTAGGGTTTTGTGAAGTGTATGTGTGTGGATTATTTATTTTGATGTGCTTGTGTTGTATGTTTGTCGGAACAGCAAATTTTTTCCCTGAAAAAAAATTTGATATTCTGAATGTTCGATCTTATAGCCTTTCAATCGAAATTTTTCTATATTATAACATTCAAAGTTTTAAGACTTTGATGTTATAATATAGACCCGACAGCATGCATAGTTTTCTCCTCATCCCTTGTCTTCATGACCTCTTCAAAGAAGTCCACCAGATTCAGTAAGTATGACCTTCCTTTGGCAAAGACAAACTGGGATGGGTCCTGTGTCTGGAGGTCTCCTATGTCCTTGTTGATAATTTCCATAATTCTTTTCATGGTAGTGGATTGGATTTTGGCTATGGTCCTTCTTACGATTCCATTGTTGTCCACTGCTGGTTGGAGGAGCTCATCTGATGTGGCTGATGTTGCTGGACCTTGGTATTGCTGGACCTGGCACTTATGGATTGGGTTCAGCTGAAACTGATGCTGCTGGACCTGGTGGTTCACCTAGCTGTTCATATTTTTCAGATGTGGAAAACATGGATCCAATTAATTATCGCACTAGATGACTGTGGCTATAGTAGGTAAGACTAAAACAGGTAACATCTACCTTTATTGAAGGGAATGTTTTTTGGAATATGAACAAATATAGACAAAATCTCTGGGTCTGGCAGTGTAAAAGGAAATTGGGTCAAGCTGGTGTTGGGCTGCTGCAACCTGCAAATGTATATTCTGCAGAGTAGAAACAACTTGTTTATAACACAAAAAATAGTGAACCAGGAGAGACTTTCATTTAGACAGCCATTGGGCTGGTTTGCAGGTTTTCTGTTTACGTCCGAACTACATTCACTGTCGACACCGAGCATGCAGAGCTGAAGGGGAATATGCAAGGCACTGTTTGTGTCAGTTGTCCCTAATGTCTGCAAGGGGCACTGTCAGTGGTAGCAAGCAGCCCACCATCTTCCCCAAAGCAGTGGAAGTGGATTCCCCATTCTTCACTGGTGAAACTGCACTTTCCTCATGTGCTCCTTCAATGACTGCTGCCATCCCCACCCCCATGATAGGCAAGTGGGTTATGCCCTTCACTCCCCTGCCTTCTTGCCTGGCTCCTCCAGTACTGGGGTCAGTAGTTAAAATCTGGTCATATGACGAGATTGCTAGCCAAACCCTGGTCAATTGGCTTTAATCTTATTTTTAATATTTTTAATAATTTTATTAATTCATTCCACTGCCTCAGAACTCGTGGTCTAGTGGAGAAGTGATACTGCATGCTCACATTCAAGAATTTACACAAATGTTGAATTACAGTACTCATCAAATGAGTGTCCTGTCAGACTGGATACAGCAGGGTACACAAAACCTTTTTTAGCTACAGTTACTGAATTATTTTGCATGAGTAGACCTCTACCCAACCAGAAAACATATCTATAATCAATAGCAAATAATGAAATGTCTGGCACTGAGATAACTTTCAAGAATCTACCTGCCCACAACAAAATGATCCTCAAGGCTTTGATAACAATTGAGTGGGGACTGAAACACTTTTAGAGACATACTGAAGGCAAATATCACAAGTATTTATAGTATACTGAATGACATTGGAAAAGTAAAGGGCATACCGGTCAGTTACAGTTTGTCTGACTAAAACATTTTTTCCTAAATGGGAAGTCAGATAGTAAGCTTGAATCAACCAAAAGGACATTAGGCCACTGGCCATCCATCCAGATAACTTGTACAAAATTATACCTTGTTTATCAACCATATCTGCTAATACGTTTCCCTTTAAAACAAAGAACTGCCAGTTTTATGAGTAGCACATTTGTTCCCAGCTAAGGTAGGTAACAACAGTGATCTCTGTGGTTATTGTAAAAGTAAAGGATTCAAACCCTGTACTTTTGACTATGGGAATCAGTTTGTTAACATCTCAGAGACTTAAGTGCCAGTCAACTGTAATTCACTTAAGAAGGTAACATGCAGCTCTGGAATAAAGAACTGGGAAACTTTAATGACTGGCATTATTGACAGACTGTAATCCCCAGTGATTTACCACAAAAATCCCCCCCAAAAAAGTTAAAGATGGAGATGACACAAATATGAAAAAAATCAGATATGTTCTACAAAATCAGAGACAGATAAGAGGCAGACTATTCTTATTAACGTAAAAGGTTAACAGAACAACAAGCTTTGCATCAACGTGTTTTATGAGCAAGCGCTATGAAAAGACACGGAATGCAGCAAAGAAGAACTATGCGCCTTGCTTCTTTTATCTCTATCTTTCATAAATACAAAAACATTTCAGTAATATTTCTCAGATTTAATCTGGGGAATTCTTGTACATGTAGTTATAATTTATTAGCATTTGCTTTGGTTTGAAGCTGTGAAATCACAATCAATTAAAAGAGACAAAACATATCTGTCTAAACTGCTGTGTAAATGTAGACAGAAATAGGCAGTGTTTAAGGGGTTGGTAGCAGGGCTTGATGGATTTTTTAAAAGAAGTCAGTCAACATGTGCAGATGTAACAAACTTAAAACAATCTAGCTTAACATTAAACAGTTTTCGCAAAGCACATATTCTTGACAACTACTAACAGGCCTCAAAGACTACTGAATTTGAAAGCTGATAATGATATAATTTAGCAATCTGTTGAGTAGCATGCTGCTTGAAAACATAATGAATGATAGATAATGTCAGGTGATGAAACATGACGTATTAAAGGAAACAAAGGATGCAGAAGGGAGGAAGAGGGAAAAGAAAAAAGGATGAAGAAAAACAAAGCAAGAAGAAACTTGCACTGAATACAGATGATCACCAGGTGTTTTACAAAGAAATTAAATGGGAAACAGTATGACTTATTTAACAATTCTTATGCATGATCCACAGAAAATAAGAAAATACCATAATGAAAGAAAATATGTTGAATATAAAAAAAAGTTCACAAAGAATTAAATACCTAGAGACTGAAAGCATTAGTACTTGAAACTGATGTTAAAAAAAAAGAGTACCATCTGGGTACAGTGATCCATTTTTTATTGAAAAAGTTTTACTGCACATACTAAGGGTGCTTTTCTGCAATAGGACCTCAGTATTTTAAATTATATTGAAGACAGAAGTAGAACGTCCTGTTTGAAAGTGGTCTTGAAATCAAGCAGTATGAATTTCATATAGTTTATCAAAATAGGTAGCCACAGACAAGAAACATCACATAATAAACACACAAGCTTGACATTTCCTTTGGCATAGGGATAAAGTACTGACTACAACCTAGGTCACATATTTGGTAAGTAGCTCCGGTGTTAGCTGACATTGATAGGAAGGAAGAGGTTTGACAAAGCATTGTCTGTTTAGTTCTTCTACACATGAGCATGGAAGGGCATGTAGGGCTGCAGCTGTTTTGAAAACTCTGGTGGTGATATCAGAACCATGAAAGTAAAGCAGTTGCTGTGATAGATGGAAAGACAAAAAGGGATGTGTCACCACATAGGTAGGGGCATTGCCCTCATGGTTCCATTGTGCAGCACTTAAGTGATGTCACCCCCACGTTTTAATGGGAGGTAGGTTTAAGGGGAAAAAATAGTAGGCTACAGTATGATAGCCCTGGCCTTTCCACTCTTCTTTCCCCAATCACAGGGGAGTTTGTAACCCAATGGATGTGAGGTTTTTCTGTCCAGAAGGACAAGATCCATATGATAAAAGGATGTGTCTGAGGAACCACCAAAATGTAATGACCTCAGTGAGATAAAAAGCAATGGGGGAGTAGGGAATCTGACATCAGTTTTAGCTGGCAAAAATAATAATAGTTATAATAAAAAATCAATCACATGGGCAATAATAATAGTAATAATGATAAATCAATCACATGGGCAATGCATTTGAAGAAGCATTACAGAAAGGAAGTAACTAGTTGCTCTCATGTCAACATGCTAGGCATTATGCTAAATTTATGAGGTCATAACAGTTATGGGACATTATGGCTATAGTTAGGAGATGGAGAGGAAGAGTGTGAGGAAAAATTCAGGTCATAAACCAGGGTATTGAATTTCTGGATATAAAGATTCACAGACATAGGAATGTTGCTGGGAGAAAGCCAGCTTTCATATTGTACATAAATGTGATTTAATCAATGTTGCGCTACAAGGAAGCTGGTTATGGGGGAAGAGAAAGTATATTTTCTCATAGCTAATGATGTCATTAAAGGGAGATGCAGCCTAGGAAGGATCATAGAAGAAAAGAAAAACAAAAAAATAAAAGAAGAGCTTTGGGAAGATTTGAGCACTTTCAATTTATGAGGGAAGTAAAAATAAATCATAGGAAGCAAGATTACAGATAAAAAGGTGAAATAAAAGCTTTGTTCTGAGTCACTGGGACTTGAAAATATGCATCTGAAATTATTAGGATACTGTGGAGTGTTTGTAGTAATGGTCAACCCAGATTGAACAGTTTAGCTAAGTCTTCATCAGAGGGTAAAGAAAGAAAGTTTGCAAACAAAGAGGGGGATGCTGAATTATAGGAATAGAAGAGATGCTAGTTTTGAAAGAGAGGGATGTAAAGAGTGGGGTTTGTTCAAAGGGCAGAATTCTGGATGTGAATGAAGAGACGAGGATGGGTTAGGGCAACTACAAGGGAAGATGTGAGTGAGGGAATGAATCAAATCGAAAGGATTTGCTGGAAAAGGATAGGGGCTGTAACAAGGGAAGTACTACTGTGGAAATAACTGGACTAGAAAACAGAAGCTTGATTAGGATTCAGTAACTTTAGGAGTAAAGTTTTGTACTTGAGATCAGGAACCCAGGATAGACTGAAAGACGGGAAAGATGCTATCAGGAACAGCCTTAGGTCAACTGGTGCCCTAGGCAAAAGGGCTCCACGGCTCTTCCCCACACCATCCTGGTCTAGCTGCACCAAATAAATACTGGAAAAGTGCTTCTGCTAGAGCGGCGCCCTAGGCAGCCGCCTAGTTGGCCTATGCCTAATGCCTATGGATGCTATCTGAAGGTCATTGAGAGAACAATTTGGTATGAATCATTATCACTTTAAGGGGATCAGTTTAGTTAACTGAAGATCAGATGACTGAACTATATTCTGCTGAATAATGCAGACTGAAAGTACAGTTTGCTGAATTTCATCAATAACTAAGATGAGGAATAGCAAAATACTATACTTTTCATCAAATGATCTTTAGTACTATGTAGCACACCCATCACAGGGCTTATGAATGTTAATGGGTCTCCACCGGCCTAACTTTATCAATATATCAATTCTCAGTGTTTCTCAAAACAGATGTGGTGGTTGCCTTTTTCTGACCTAAAACAAACTTGTAAGTTGATGACAGAATCTTGCCTGACCTGAATTTACATTTGAAGCCAGTTTATTTCCATTGTCTGGCTGTGTTCATAACTACAGTAAAAATCTCAAGATTCAACTGAACTGAGAACAAGATGCAAGTCATTAAGATTAGGAACTTATGCAGCCAACAGCTCATCAGTGATCAGTCATCAGTCATAGAGGACTTTAATTAATTATGCATTTCTGCTGTTTTAGCTAATTTTAGCAGTATAAATGCAACTTTACTAAAAAAAAGGCATTGTCTGTTCAAAGCCTACCACTGAAGAAAAATATATTTTCAGATATTTTAGCTCTTGAAGAAATACTTTCTTTTATCTGGATTCATGAAAAGCACAACATTCTCCAGGTATCTGCCAAGATTTGTGCTGTGCAGTATACTGAGAATACATTATAATGTTCATGGTCACACTGTAGTGAGTTTTGTTCTGTATCTTGGCCAGCTGCTCTGACTGGGACACAGAACAAAGCTATTAAAAGCATATCCTCCTAACTCTCATCTATTCCCACCATGGACATTTCACAAAATGTTTCCTTCTTTCACTGCACACTTCAACACAAATATAACTCTACATCAGCAGTAAAACAGAGATACCCTTCACCATTGCTGTCCCACCCATCTCCATCTTCCATGCCCATATTCAGCACATACACATAGGTTTTGCATACCCTCACTCACTTCAGATCCAGTATATCCCTTGGCATTCACTGCTCCCCCCACTCATTTGAAGGCCTTTCTCTATCATAGAATGGATTACAATATGATCCACGTTACCTCTGTCACTAGGGAAATGTCTTGAGCTATGCTGAGTTGCTCATTTCTGCAAAGCGTTAGCCTACAGAAATGAGCAAGTATTAAACTATGCATTCTTACATATAATATTGCAGGCATCGTGTGCAGGCACCATGCAGCATAAATAAGTCTGTACTACTCTTGATATCTAATTCTGTTTGTATAGCAAAGTGTTGCCTGATAGCATTTATGCGCCCTTATCAGAGCTTGTCTTTTCATCTTCTAGCACCTGTCCACCCAAGCAACATTCATTCCAAGTTTGGTGCAAAGCACAAGTTTATAGCACTTGTGTTTGACATTCAGAACTGTGAATACTAATGTCCAGTTCTTATTATTGTCCACTAATTCTTAGACTGTAGTATCACACAAATTTCCTCTTCCTTAGAGGTACAGTAATCTCCGAATCTCAAAAGTGTATGCATGTGTATAATATGTGTATATATATATATATATATATATATATATATATATTTACTCAAAATACTGAAATCTCAATTTCAGTATTTTGAGCCCAAGAAGCTGAATCCACATAATAGTGAATGTTTAGAAGCGCGAAATTCAAAACCTCAAATACTGGAGGTTTTTAATTTCACGCTTCTAAAGTTCTGCTATGGTTATGTATTCAGGTTTGTGTGTGTGTGTGTGTGTGTGTGTGTGTGTGTGTGTGTGTGTGTGTGTGTGTGTGTGTGTGTGTGTGTGTTAAGGGGTTTGGGTAGGGGCTGTGATGTGTGTCAGTGTGTTTTGTTGCTGTGATGTGTATGCAAAGAGAAAGTAGCTTGTGTGGTGGTGTTTTGTGTGTGTTTGTATGTAGTGTGGCCTCGGAGTGAGAATATTTAAGTAGGGGGGGTGTGGGGGGTGCAGCCCCCCACATGGCGGATGCAGGGGTGCTTGCCCTCCTGCTTTCATGTAGTAGAGTGATTGTGTGGGTTTGTGTGGGGGATGGTGTGTGTGTGTGTGTGTGTGTGTGTGTGTGTGTGTGTGTGTGTGTGTGTGTGTGTGTGTGTGTGTGTGTGTGTGTGTGTGTGTGTGTGTGTGTGTGTGTGTGTGTGTGTGTGTGTATGTGTAGTAAAACCATGAAATTCAAAACTTCCGGTATTCAAGGTTTTGAATTTCGCGGTTTTTAGTTTTCATTGTTTTGTGGCTTCCACTTCTTAGGCTTGAGATACTGAAATTTGAGATTTCAGTATTTCGAGCTTCTGAAGTGAATCTATACATATTATATATATATATATATATATATATATATATATATATATTATATAAGTGTGTGTGTGTGTAAGACGAGAAGCCCTCAATGAGTTTCAAGGTTACAGGTTTGCCTGCTTTTTTTTTTAAAGTCACACATTTAAGTACACACCATCAAACAAGTGTTGCAAATGTTAGCCATGCTTTCAGATGGTCTCTGCCATCATGCATATTATCAGTATCTTGAATCATGTGATACATTAGCAACTGAAGCAAGTGTTTGCAAATTAGAAACTGGTGGAGCACACCACTGTCTTGCATTCTCTACAGATGTAGCAACTCCAAATTGCAAACAGGCATTCTGTACTCCTACAAACTGTAAATTTCATTCCTCAAATACCAGGTTAACGAAGCTAAATCTTCATCAACAGGGTTTATTGGTCCATTCCTTAACTTCATATCCAAATTGAAATGCCTTCAGATTATCCAAATGTCAGTGCTATAACAGATCAAACAATCAAGCCTTTCTCATCCTCCCTATGAACCATATAACATCCATGTTTATAAATGTCACTGACTCTAAAGTTTAACGTTTGATCATGAGCTCATAATTTTTTTTTTTTCGTTATTCTTTTCCCTGCTTAGGGTTCTACTATTTATTTTTTGTTTTATTCTTCATTTTACTGAATCTAAACCTAATTTACCTTTTCATGTTTTACAACCCAGTTAATTCAAACTCTAGTCAGATCTGCTCCCATATTGCTCCTCTTTTATTCTCATTTCTGCTATTAGTAACTATAATGTATCCATTTCCATGCCAGTTATACACTGTTTATAATTCTGTATTTTCCTTTTTATTTTGATAATTATCATTACTAAATTCTATTCCGCTTTATAAAGATGCTTAATATATTGTTGTGTCATTCTGATCATGAATTAGTTCCTTCAAATTATTCCGTTTATGAAAATTTAAAGTGATGATATTATTGGGCCATCTATGTAATACCAAATAAATCAGAAATGAAAACAGTATATCATATTTAATTATTGTACGTAGTAACATTTCTTGTCTTGCTAGTTACTATTATGTTTGTTTATACACATCACCTTATGCTTTACTATATTTTCAGTTCATATGAGAAAATAGTCCAAAAAGACTAATACACCTATCCATTTACCATATAATAAACTTCTTTTTATTTTGACTTTTCCCAATTAGGGGTTGCCACAACGAATCATCTGTCTGCTCATGATTGGCAGTGGAGTTTTACGGTGTCAAGTTGCCAGCCTGGCACCCAGCCTTCCACAGAAGGCACACACACTCACACCTAGGACCAATTTAGAGTGTCCAATCCACCTACTGCATGTCTTTGGGATGTGGGAGGAAACCGGAGCACCCGGAGGAAACCCACGCAACCACAGGGAGAACATGCAGACTCTGCACAGAAGGCACCCTAGCGGAGAATCGAACTAGAGAACCTCTTGCTATGAGGAAACAATGCTAACTGCTGCACCACCGTGGCCGCCCTTTACCATATAATAAACTAATGCATCCTAATTCAGACTATCTTTATCACATGTCACCTTTGTTATCATAATCTGATTTGACCTTTGTCTCTTAAATCATGTAAACTAATACAGTTTATTTTGTATCTGTCTGGTGTTGTTATTGATTGCTCACCTGTATGTCTTGGGTCATGAGTGAAAAGGGTACACTTACTATCATTCTACTTAACTGGTTACTGAATGAACACTTAAACACATATTTATGCAGGTAAATATGAATCACACCGATCACTTATAAAAAGCTGCAGTCAAGGATAGCCAAATGCAAGAAAACATCACCATGAGGGGTGTGAGCAGGAGATGGAGGATAATTTTTGTCATTGTGACGCCCTCCAGGAGGCTTCACCTTGAGTACTGTGTGCAGTTCTGGAGGTCTTTAGGATCATAGGATCATAGGATCATAGGAAGTTACTAGGCTAATGGCCTGGAAGCCCTTACAAGCTTAGCCAAGAGTTTATCCCCAAAAAAAGAAACATCAGTCAGTGCTTGTCACCCCTGTCACTGAGGAACACAGGTGGAACACCTGGGGCAAATTTGTGGTTTCCCATCCACTCATCAAGGTTTCACTTAAAGAGGGTCAGTGATGTGCTCTGTTTGACGTGTATGGGAAGTCTATTCCAGAGATGAGGCAGCCTCTGGGAGACAAACCTGTCTCTCACAAGCAGTTAGACTTATAGATATGGAGCATCTCTAGTAATGCAGTGTCCAAGATTGCCTTGTAGGTGAGACACAGATCACCTCTGATCAATCCATATGATACTGAGTAGAGTGATAGTGATTTGAGCTTATCCACAAAGGACAGGTGTTGGAGGCCATGGATTCTTTGTGAGGTATTTCTGTGGCCTTTCCAGCTGGTGCACGTATTTGGAGAGGTACTGTACTCAATTATAGGCCTAATGAGGGAGGAATGCAAAGAGGTAATAACCTACTTTTTTCTGGTTGCAATCCCTTTACTTATGAGATGAACCAAGTAAAAGGCTTTTCTGACCATTGCCACTACATGATGGTCAAATGTGAGATTGTTGTTAACCTGTGTACCAAGGCCTCTCACCACAGGTTGTGCACTTAGGGAGTTGCAGTTGATGTGGTAATCAGCAGGGGCCATGATTTTTGTCAAATGGTATGGTAATATATTTTTTTGCATATAAGTTAAAGCCATGACTCTGGCACCGGTCATTTGTTGCTGTGAGTCCCCCTTGTAGTATGTTAACATCATTTGCGGAGTCAATGACAGCACCCAACTTACAGTCGTCTGCAAACTTGGTCAGCCACAGGCCTTTTGTCTTTGTCTGGACCTCTGAAAAGCAGATGCAAAACAGTGGATGTCCCAGGACAGATTCCTGGGGAACACCATTAGTGACAGGTCTGCTGTTGGAGGTGGAGGCACCTATTTTGACCTTGTGGACCTAGTGGTAAGCTAGTTGGTTTCCCACCTGATGAGATAGGGATTTATGCCAAGTTGTATTAGCTTTTCAATGATGCCCGAGTAGGGAATTGTTTCAAAGGCTTTGGCCATGTCAAGGTAAGTTGTGTGTACTGACTTTCCCTCATCGAGGGCCTTGGTAACAGTCTCAAAAAATCAACCAGGTTTAACAGGAAAGATCTGCCCTTGATGAATTCAAACTGGGTGGGGTCAAGTGCTTGGAGATTGCCTATCTTCTTATTTATGAGGTCCATAATAATATGCTCCATGGCTTTACAGATCAGACTTGTCAAACTAATGGGGCAATAGCTTCCCTGAGTCATTAGTGGCACCACCTTTGTGCAAGGGAAAGACAATGACAGTTCTCCATTCTGCAAAAATGAAGCCTGTACTTAGGCTGTGGTACTCAATTGTAAAGCTAGCTCTTGCTGGAGATGGTGCAAAATACAGCCTGAGATACTATCAGGTCCCATGGAAGTTGTGATCTTTGCCTTGAATAGGGCCTTTAATACTTAATCTATGGAGATTTGAGGTGTGGGACAAGTATTGGGGATGTTGAATGGGCCTTTGAGGGCACAGGGGGGTGAAAAAAATAGATGTGTATCTAACTAGAAGGTGTGCAACAATTGGAAACAAAGATGCTTTTTACAGAGTATAACAGCAAGGGTGTATGAGGGTTAGGGATTGCTAGTTTTCCATCTAAATGCCACTTTGCTACCTATGTAGAATTTATCTTTGTCTTAGAGCACAGACTGGAAAAGGGTGTGCTTTGAATCAGGCTGCATACCTACTTAATAAGCAAAATAAATACATATAACTATACACACATCCATGCAAAGATTTGCTCATTCTTCACAGGAGTAGGAACCTGTCATCATTACACTGACATTCAAGCTACTTAAAAAGTGACTAAGGGAGAGATGATGAATAAATGGGAAATAAACAGGAAATGGAACAGTATTAATGGGGGGTTGAGAATGGTAATTCTCATTAATGTTTAAGAAACCCCTGTATTTTACAGAATACATTTTGGATGACCAGCCCACTTGATATAGTCTTCTACCAGAATGTATAAATAAGCTAAGTCAGAAATGAGCTATCCTGTGTAACATGAAGATATGGTGATAAATACCTGCAGTAAACAGTTATTTAGATGGGGGGACAAGGGTAGTTTCAGCATGGGTGATAGCTGACCAGCTTCTATTGTAAATGCACTTAATGCTGTCTATTTCTCTCTGTGGTTGTTGAGGGAAGACTTCACTTATTATTCTTTTATAACCAAGAGAGTCCCAAGGAAGAATTGACTGTTTTAGGGCTATCTGGGCTGTTTAGCCTAACTAAATTCATAGGTACATGGGTAAGTACTACACAATCAGTCTGTACACAAATACAAGCCTTGCCAATTCATCATTTTCAAAAGTTCCCCCAGTTTTTGAGAAGGGCGACACAGGATAGACAATGAGAAATTGTGTGGCCATCCATCTAATCATCTATACTTACTTTAAAGGTGGCAAGGGTGCTACTTTGGCTGATATGTAGTAGAAGTTGTTTCCATTTGAATATGTTATCTATCAAACCAGCATGGCTTAATTATCTTTAGATCAAGATTTAGTTCCTATAAAAGAGTAATTAAGGGAATTATTTGCTCTGTGAAGAAATAGGAGGTCAACGACTATCAAAACTTTCATGGCTTGGAAAACAAGACAAAGACCTCACAGAAAAGCCTGTAAGAGACCAAATGCAGAGATAGAGTGTTGCCCATCTGTCCATAAAATTGAGAATCTTGAAGGAGGTCTCTCAAGATAAGTAATATGCTTAGACAAATACAGGCCAAACTGGGCATTATATTCAATAGTGGGTCAGATGAAATATGAGAATTGTCACTTCTTTGGAACTATAGGAGATGCCTTTGGAAATTAGATGAGGCAGAAATAATTTATTCAGGCAAACAGTGAGCACATGGCAAGTGCAAGACCCAAGCCTACAACTTCACTGCTCAAGTTATTCATAGATAACTGTCTTATCCATTATGCCATATTATGCAATACAACTCAGTATAAAAAACTGACAGACAACATGTCAAATCTGAACTAAAAGTTACGTAAAAGCCAACTAGTTAAGTCTTGTACATTTTCAACTAATTTCTGTAGCTGTACTTTGCACTGTGCAAACTTGAGCAAGTGATTTTATTTTGTTTGTTTTTCCTAACCAAATAAATAAGTGAACAAAGCAAGTAGATAAACTAGGTATGAACTAGGAAAGTAAACTGACAATAGACCATGATCAAACTAAATGATGTAATAAACCAAGTAATTCCAATTGTCACATTACACTAACAATAGGGAACACTAAGGATTATAGCTGGAAATGTTATTGCAAAGAACATTAGATGATAAGGGTTAGCTATCTAGCAATCTGCACTAGATAAAAACAGACATTCATTGTTTTATCTATGACCTCCCATGACAGACACCACAATATGTAGTTTATGTGATAACTTTTGTCGGGTCAACAGACACTTTATAATAGGGCCAGATCCCTTCATGTGAAGCCAGTTGTTAAACAGTGCAATAGTTCCAGACAAAGAGCTTATGTATTCTGAAAACTGAAATTAAGGACATCAAGTGTGCATTGTTGTTTAAAGCATAGTAACCTATTTATTATCATAATTCTAGTAGCATCTGTGTTTTAGGTTTCTGCATGTAATTATGTATTTACATTTTCATTCATGTGTGTACACTCACAGTGATTTGTACCAAGTACATGTTGACCTTGTGTGCAATTTTCTTGGTATCTTGTGTCCAAATAATGGTTGAAAACAATCTTCAAACCAGCCCACTTACCAGATTATTAATTGGTTAATTAAGCAAAATTATAAAATCTATGTTAGTACAATAACTTATATATGTTAGTGTTCATGCCATTTTACCAAAGACATTTTGTTTTATTTTTGTTTCCAATGATACAGGAAGATTAAGCTAGATACTAGATTTGTCTCTGAAAAGTGTGAAGCTTTATTTATACAGATAAATAAACTTCTAGAATTGTGTTTCCCCAAGACAGGGAAGTACCCCAAAATTTCTGCTATGTATACCAGAGTCCCATTCTGTTACCTCCCACATCAGTATGGTGTATATTCTTTGGTGTATACATGCTGTAGAAACATAGGCTAAGGATCCAGGTTACAGGTCACCTTGCACCTTCAGAACTAAGCATTACTATAATTTACTTTTATGATGACTTCATAATTGGAGATTGAAATAATTTCTTGATGTATGTCACAATATACTTATTATAATTTTAAACTTTGCCACATTAGAAATGGTCATAATTGCTGATGAATTAGCAAGTGATGCTGGGCTGCCTTGATTTTTATGGCTTTGTTTACTTTCAGGAGGGGTAACTTGTCTCTGCATTCTGTGCTATACTTTTGGAGGGGGTCACTTGACTAGGCATTCTGTGTTATACCTTATACATTTGTTAGCGTTGCCTCCTTAGTAAAAATGTGACTAACATCACTTTACCAGCTAGTTTGCCCCTGTTTAGGGCATGTTGCAGATGTACACTTGTATATCAGTCTGCTGTTTTTCTTCTGTGCACCAGCTTTAAAGGTTTTTGTTGTGCTCACTTTAGTTGTAATAATTTCTTTGTACATTTTTAGGGCATTCATATTCCTTCTAATGTAATGTCTGTTCTTAATGTTATGCAAATTTCATGGAGATATTCATATTTCAGTTGTTGTTATTGGACCTGGTCATGACTGGAAGGGGTCCTCAGACCAGTCCACCTAGACAGTTAACAAGCTGCAAATAACTAATTAATTAAATAAATAAATATTCTAAAAAAGAGTTAAATATACAGTACATAAGCTAAAGTTATTACACTAGAAGTCTTTAATTGGATCGCTAGTAATATAGCAAGCATGTATCATAACTCACTTGTCTCTTTTCAATCACATTTATGTGTTTGAAGCTTAGACATTTGGTGGTATTGTACAACTCAACCAACCATCCAATTAAAAATAAATTTGTTCACTCTGAATTACATGGTGTATGCAGCCTTAAATACATTCACGTATTGCTTTCTATCCATAAGGCTCCTGCATGTCCATAAAAGCACAAAATGGAGGTATTGAACAGGTTTGAGCATGGCTTTTATTGACATTGTGAGGGCAGCACATCTGTTTCCATTCATTAGAGATGAAATTAACACTGACACATGCTCACATGCTGTCATATGACAGTGGCTTTTAGTGTTTCCTGAAAAAAAAAAAAACACAATCTGAACCCGATGGCAGAACACGATCAGTTAGAAATGGGCTGCAGACTGCTATAGATACAGTGACAGTACAGTCACTGTGATGATGGCTTGAGTGGTCACCTCCTCGATGAGTGTTTTTTTGTGAATTTTTTTAATTCATTAAAATAATGCTGGGTGCTTTTTATAAACCTTTAATATGTTTTTCTATAAAATTACCAACATGGGGCCTGACATATAAATGTGATCTTGTTTTAATGCCTTCTCGTCCCTTTCCCAGAATCTATTTCAGGTTCCCATTATAAGAGTCATGCTAGACATAAAGAAGTAATATTGTCTTTTTAGTCTATTTATATACAGTGGCAGCACATGGTTCAGACTTTGAATGGTCAGCAGAAAGCAGAAGACTTGTGATTAGGAACTTGATCATTTTTATCCTATGAGATAGCCCTCCTTCCATCCACTTATAGGTTCATAGGTTCATACTAGGCTATCTGCCCTAGGGCATTTATAAGCCTAGCCAGAGTGTGTTTGGCTTTTGCCACCCATTTTAAATTAATTTTGCTATGCCCTTTTTCGAGGTTAGTATACTGTGCTTCTGTCTAATAGTGACACAGAAGTGATACACGGGGTAAACCTACTATCTCCCATCCACTCATCAAGATTCCTCTTGAAGAGAGTCAATGAGGGACTCTGCCTAACCTGGACTGGGATTTTATTCCAGAGTGAAGGGAGCCTCTGGGTTATGAATCTGTCCCTCCAGCATGTTCTATTTATTTTAGTGCTGAGGTTCAAGTCTCTCGAGCATGTAGCTCGATGGGATTTGGATTTTCTGAGGTGCAGCATGTCCATTAATTCTGGGTTGGACATGGCTTTATACGTCAGGCACAGATCGCCTCTGAGCAGGCGGTATACCACTGAGTAGAGCTGAAGTTTCTTTAACCGGGCAGCATATGGCATCTGTTTGAGCCCTTTGATCCTCTTGGTGAGGTACTTTTGGGGTCTTTCCAGTTGCTGCAGGTGTGTGGTAAGGTACATCCCAAAAGGGGCATTGTATTCAATTATGGGCCTGATGAGGGATGAGTAAAGAGGCATGATGACCTCCCCTGATCTAGATGTGAATCCCTTCATGATTAGGTGGGCTATATAAAATGTTTTTCTAACCACTTTGGCCACGTGGTTGTCAAATGAGAGATTGCTATCAACTTGGGTCCTCAGGTCCCTAATTACTTCTTCCGTACTTAATGGATCACCACCTATGTGGTAATTTGTGGGCACTTTGTTTTTGCCAAAGGGGATGACTATACACTTCTTGGGGCTTAGCCTGAGGCCATGGCTCTGGCACCAGTTGTCAGTTTCTATGAGGCCCTTTTGGAGGATGCTTGTGTCGGCTGGAGAGTCGATTATAGCACCCAGTTTGTAGCCATCTGCGAACCTGGTCAGCCACAGTCCTTCCGTGTTGGCCTGTACCTCCGAGAAATATATACCGAACAGGAGAGGTCCCAGGACTGAGCCTTGTGGGATGCCACTTGCAACTGGTTTGGAGTCTGACATGGCTCCAGCAATTCTAACCATGTGGGTTCTGTCCTTGAGGCAGTTTGCAACCCATCTAGTGACATAGGGGTTTATATTTAAGCTGGTGAGCTTATCTATAATGCCCGAGTGGGGTATTGTATCGAAGGCTTTTGCGAGGTCCAGGTAGGCTGTGTGGACCACCTTCCCCTCGTCAATGGCCTTGGTAACTGTTTCAAAGAAATTGACCAGGTTTAAGAGGCAGGATCTGCCCTTAACAAAGCCAAACTGGGTAGGATCCAGTGTCTGTAGGTCTCCAATATCTTTTTTTATGAGGTCCATTATGATCCTTTCCATAGCTTTGCAGACCAAGCTAGTCAGGCTTATGGGGCGATAGTTTTCAGGATCCATTGAGGCACCACCTTTGTGGAGAGGGACCACTGTTGCTGTACGCCACTCTTTGGGTACATATCCTGTGGTAAGGCTGAGATTGAACAGTAGATTTATGTTTGGGTTTAGCTCTTCTTGGAGTTCATGTAGGATGCAGCCCAGGACACTGTCTGGTCCCATTGATGCTGTGTTTTTTGCTTTGGAGAGGGCGGCTCTTACCTGAGCATCTGAGATGTCAGGGGGGCAGCACTCTGCTGGAATAGATATTTGCCCTTTTGGTGGGGGGGGGAGTTTGCACTGAACCTGTCAGCTAGGATGTTGGCAATGTCTGTGGGTTCGGTGTATTTTTTGTCATTTTGGATCAATTCTGAGCATATCTGGGAATTCCCATCCAGGTTCCTAACATAACTAAAGAAAGCCTTGTGATTATCCTTAGTGTCCTGTGCAATTTTTCTCTCGAAGCTGGCCTTAGACGATTTTATGAGTGCCCATAGTTTTTTGCTAACACTGATCAGAGATGCCTTCCCTTTTTGGGATTTTGCTCTATCATGTAGTAGCTTCCTCCTTCTATTGTATAGTTTGTTTATGGCTGGGGTCCACCAGACAGGATGTCTGCCTTTGGAGGATTGGGTCTTGGTTTTATTTGGGAATGCATGATCCATGCATTCCTGAAGGTGTTCATAGAATCCGTTTATAAAGGATTCTGCGGTCTGGGCCGTATTTTCTACAGGCCCGGGGACTTTGAAGGATTCCACCTCGGTTTTTAGGAGTGTGAAATTTGCTTTAGAGAAGTTTTTCACTGTGGTTTTCTGGGCTGGGGGTGGGGTTGGAATGTGAATATCCAGTGAGATTAGTTTATGGTCTGATATTACCAGTGAGGGATACACTTCTGGTCTGGAACATAGAGTCCCCCTGTTGGTGATGATCAGGTCCAGTATGTTTTCCCCTCTTGTGGGAGTGGTAACAAGTTGTTCCATAGTGTTTGAGTTTATAAATTCTAGGAACCTTTGAGCTAGGGTGTTGGAGCTAGAGTAATGCTCCCAGTCTATGTTTGGGTAGTTGAAGTCGCCCAATATAATGGTGTTTGGAGAGACCCTCATGTTTTCCAGTGTTCTCAGGAAGACCAAGTGGGGTTCCTGGGTTTGGGAGGGTGGTCTGTAGCAGGCTATAAACTGGAAGGCAGTTTTACCCACTGTTAGTTGGCCCCTGAGTGGGAAATGGTGAGATCACTACACTCTGTCCCCTTCATTGGTGATAGAGTGGGAGTGCAAACTGTTGGACTGGGAATGTTCTGCACCACCAGTGCCTGAAAATGTAGTCTGACACTAACAGCAATCCTGTCTTTTCACTCATCTTAGGAACTTGTACCTAATGTCAGCACTGTACACCTACTATGTCTATGCTTAGCAATCAGAGAGCAGATGCTTTGTTTCCTTAGAAAACACAATACTTATATAGCTTTCATCACAGTATATTCATTGTGATGGTGCATACTTCCTGTGTTTGGCGACCTCTGCCCTTAATTTCAACAAGTCAAAATTGTGAGGAAAACACAATCAAATCTTGAGCTGCTTCAGCTATGAAATAATCTCAGTCATCTTTAGCAAGCCTCCTTGGACTTCAATGGTCTTACCACTTTCTACATGTGGAATGATATCTACAGAGGGCTTAAATGGTGTCCCTTCCTGTGAACAGGCATTGGGCTCAGCTATTAGACTAAAATTCCTTGCCACTACATTTCTAAATCTTGTGCCTGCCAGTCTCCATTCTCCCAACTACCACCTGTCCCTCCCTACATCAAGACTTTCTGTCATCCCCTCCTATCACTCAGTAATGTGTAGTTATGTCTTTTGACAGGTGATTACCCACTGTCTGTGAAAACATAAACAACAAATCCTATGTGGCTCTCTGCATTGTAATCACCTGTTCATCATGCTGGGCTGTCAGTATCAGTCATTGCACTGAAAGCATTTATGCCTATTGTAAGCATTGGTTTTCACATTCGTATAGCAAGCAATGAAATGAGAACATGCACCAACTTGTAGTCCATGTGTGCATTAAAAAGAAAGAAGACTATATTAGAAAAACAAATAAACAAAAATCAAACTGAATAATTTCAAGCTTGTTTAAAAGGGTTTACTATGAAGGGAAGCATTTTTTGAGAGTATAATGGACTCATACTGCAGCCTGTCTTAGCAGTCACTGAGCTAAAAAAGACTGGAGGAATTTAAGAATGTATTTGAACAGCAAAAGGCAAATCTAGCTGGGGTAAGAGGGCATAAGTTATTGGTTAACAGCATTAAAAATAATCATGTGACTGAGAAAAAGTAGATAATGTTGTCCTTATATGTAATGCAGTCTATAGCCCATACAAAGCTTATTTTAGACTCAATGGCTAGATATAAGAACAGAGATAGAGATCCTTGTTAAATGGATTTTCTCCCATCATCTCTAAGGTTGCAGCTTGTAAGCTGTTGCCTGTGAGATGATGGGCTATCACATCAATGTGAAATGAAATCTTATATTCAGTTCTCTTCCTCTGTAGCTCATGTACTTGTAAAGAAACATTTTTCACACTCTTCCCTTTAGGATAGTATTCGTGGCAACTGGTTATAAGGTGTATACCCTAATTGCCATGCACCACAGGACTATAAATTAGATTTCATTTATTGTGTCTACTAATTAGCAGTGAACAGAGCTGTTAACAGGCAGTGATAAAGAGAAATATCATAATGATACTTTTACACTAGGTAATTTTTCCTCCACCATGTCGTCTTGACCAGTCAACCTCCATTGGCTGCCAGGCCGTTTCTTCCCTTCCTTGCCCATTTCATGAGGACACTAGGAGTGGGAGACAAGAGCAGAGGATCATGGTGATATGGTCATCCTGCAGGAGTGGTGAGATATTTTGCTTGTTCATTTGCTACATTCCTCTGATGTGTATATTGTTAAAGCATGACATGCAATTCTAGCCTATTGATGCTTGTGTACTTCCACACACATGACAAAATCTGGCTACATTACTATGTGCCACTTGGCAAACCAAGGCACACATCTTGTTTCTTGTGCTGTCTATCATACACCTGCTTTATACTAGGTGCTATTAGTGCACTGCAATGGGTCTCATTCCACCTCCAGAATAGGTGAGCTGATGTTGGTCTCTCATTCTCTCACTTCTGGCTTGCTCCTCCTATCCCCCAGGTTGCTAATCAATCTCCAGTCAAAAGAGGCCTTGTTCAAGGCATCATTCTTTTATGCCCCAGAGATGGCATGTCACATTAAAACCTGGCATGATGAAAAAAAGTAAGAGCGTATGATCATATTTGTTGGAAATAAAACAAATGTTATCATGTTTTTGTACATTTATCATCTTGTCATGCATGACTATAACATGTCACCTTTATGGCACAGACTAATGAAGCCCGCATCTGCTTATACATGAGTACTCTGCTTGAAGGTATGTTACAGTCTTATGACAATCCATTAAAACACGACACTCCTAGCTTTAAAATATCTTTCCTAAAGAGAAAAGTAATAAAACATCAATAAATTTAAGAAAATGAAAGGCTTTATGGAACTTATCTGACCAGCAAAGGAAAGCACAAGCTGACCGTCGATCATCAAAAGCCTCGGAGGGCTTCATGCCAAAACTTGTCTTTTAGTCAGCTCAGCTCAAGCTGTTTGACAGTTTGGGCATATGGAAGGTGCCTTGAAGCTTTGGAAGATGGATGGATGTTATATCCTTGGCAGGATATAACCCATATAACTAAGGTTACTGCAGCAGTGATCAGTACGATACACATCAGTATTTGCTGCTTGACTTCCAGTGCCTGCTTAACCCTCAATGTTAGATGATGTGTGTCTCATATGAAGGCAGTAATTGCTGACACCATCTCTGTTTACTCTTCCCAACTTGAAACCATTTGCTGTTTGATTTATTTTTGTTTCTCAGTTGTATTTTTGTTCATTTTGACCTCCTTATTGGTAAATAAGTAGGAAAAAGTGTACTACTTTTTCTTACCATGGAGAATTTTGAGAGAAATATATACTTAATCATTTGCCCCCTGAAGTGTGTCTGTTGATGTGCTTATGATAAACACACAGCTTCTAAACACTTTCAGTTAAGGTATATTTTTGTCTTGAGGCTGTGCATAAATCAGATAATTTAGACAATGTTAAGGTGCATAGATGGCTTCTAAACACTTGCAGTCATGGTTATGTTTTTTTTTAAACTCTGTATTAATCTGATAATTTAGAAAATCCTGAGAGTTTTAACCAAGGCTCAGAAAGAATTAAGCCTTGATTGTTTTCTTTCACAGAAAAAAATAACAACATAATAAAAGAAGGAAACTAATGTGCAGGAATAAAAAAACAGCTATCTTACCACAGTAACAAAGTAAGCAAAAGGTGAAAGAAAGTTTATCCTTTTTTTTCAGACGTGTGCCTAAAGAGAATAAAAGATAGAAAAGCAGACTAAAAAAATTAAAAAAGTTCCTGACACATCTTATGGAGACAGACCTCAGTGGCATTCACTATAGTGAAAACGTACATTGCTGAAAAAAGTGAGAGGGAAGTCTACATGAGTTACCAGGGAAAAATATAGACCCTTTCATTGGAAAAATTCCCTGAAAACCTTTAACTATAAGAAAAATAATAACTTTTAAGTTTATTTCTGTCTTGGAATGTCAGTGATATTACTTTGGACAGAGACCCCCACCTTGTTGGCAAACATTTTATTGTTTCCTGGTCTTCACCAGGATCTCAACCCTTCAACTATTTCCTTAGCACACAAACCTTAACCTCTTAAAGTGAGGAGAACAGACAAAGGCTTTTCATTTTGCTCTTTCCCCAGATGAATTCCTCACTGCTAGGGCTGCTAGTCAGACCCTATGTCACCTGGGTTGTTGTCAGGGTTAAGTGCTTTATGCTACAGAGTTGACCAATAAAGAAGTTTTGCAAGTTAATCATGAAGAATTTACTTTTATTATTAAACCAGACTTTCTTGATAGTAACATTGGATATGGAAGACTCCAAGGTTTACAATTTTACTTCTGTTTCTAAGATCTAACATTCTGATTATCTACATAGAATCATAGGAGGTTACTAGGCTATTGGCCCTAGGGCCTTTACAAGCCTGGTCATGATTTACCCTTGTTCCTTCATAGACCAAGAGAAATAGCCTATATTAGCGTGCAAATTTAAGATCAGCACCAAGTGCCCCTATCCAAAGGGAACATAGGTAAACCCCAGGGTGAACTTATGGTTTCTCATCCATTTGTCCAAATTAAATATGGTCATTGAGGAGTTCTGTTTAACTTGAACTGGGAGTTTGTTCCAGAGGAGTGGCAACCTCTGCAAGTCCTGTTTATGTTACAGGCTAAGTTAAGGTCTCTAGAGTGAGTGAGTCTTGTCCCATTAGTTTTGTAGATGTGCAGCATTTTCATTAAGTCAAGATCCGAGACTACTCATTAGGCCAGGCACGAGTTGCCACTAAGCAGTCTATATGATACAGAGTACAGTGATAGTGGGTTCAGTCTGTCTGTGTAGGTCATGTAAAGAATGCCTTGAATTTTCTTGGTGAGAAACCTCTGAAGTCTCTCCAGCTGGTGTAGGTGTCTGGTGAGGTACATACAGAAGTGAGAATTGTAGTCTATTATTGATCTGATGAGGGATGAGTACAGAGGAGTTATAACCTCATTCATTTTGGATGCTATTCTCTTACTTATGAGATGGGTAATGTGGAAGGCCTTCCACACCACTGTGGACAGATGATGATCGAAGTCAAGGCTGCTATCAACTTGTGTTCCCAAGTCTCTCACCACTGGGTTTGAACTTAGAAGGGTATTGTTAATGTTGTAATTTGCTGGGACCTCACATTTACAGAAGGGGATAAGAATACATTTTTTGTGTTAAGTTTAAGTCTGTGGCTTTGGCACCAATCAGTTGACTGTTTAAGCCCCTTTTGTAGTATGGTGACATTGTTATGGGTTTCAGTGATTGCACCCAGTTTGCAGTCATCAGTGAAGTTGGTAAGCCACAGGCCATCTATTTTAACCTGAACTTCTGAGAAATAGATTCCAAACAAAAGTGACCCAGCACAGATCCTTGTGAAACACCACTAGTAACAGGTCTACTGGTAGATGTGGACTCCCATGCTTTGACTGTATGCTTTCTGTTGGTGAGCCAGTTGGCTACGTATCTAATGACATATGGGTTATCCCCAGCTAGGTGAGTTTATTAATGATGCCTGAGTGAGGGATAGTGTCAAAGGCCTTGCCTCGTTAAGACAAACAATATGCACTGTTTGACTTCATCCAAAGCTATGGTGACATTTTCAAAGAAGTCCTCCAGGTTTAATAAGCATGATCTGCCCTTAACAAAAACAAATTTGATCAGGTCAGGAGTCTGAAGGTCTCCTATACCCTTGTTAATTCTTTCCTTGGCCTTACTGATAAGACTGGTTAGGCTTATGGGTCTATAATTCCCAGGGTCAGTTGAGGTACCCCCTTTGTGCAAAGGGATCACAGTTGCAGTTTTCCATTTAGGTGGGGCAAAGCCAGTACTTAGAATGTGTGTGAAGAGAGTATCCAATGATTCAGCCAGATCCTGTTTTAGACTATTTAGTAAGCAGACTGGGATATTATCCAATTCCATAGAGTCTGTGCTTTTGGCCTTGGAGAGGACGGTTATGACCTACTCATTGGAGATACTAGGTAGAGGAGTGGTGACAGGTATATTTTGGGGTATGATTGGTGGGGACAGTGGAATGAAGTTTTCACTAAACCTGTCTGCTAGCAAGTTGACAATTTTTGCAGGTTCCATAAGAGTGGTACCATACACTACTAATTCAGCACAAATCTGAGCCTTTCCTTTAGGATTTTGGATGTAGTTATAAATTGCCTTGTGATTATCCTTAGCCAGGGATGCTAATCTAGGTACACAGTTAGTTTTGGAAAACTTAACAAGATGTGTAATTTGCTTATTCAAGCTGCGGAGGGTGTCCTTCCTCTGCTGAGACCTTTCCCTTTTGTTCTTAGTCAGTAGTTTCTTCCTGTTATGTATAACCTACTTATGCTGGATGTCTGCCAGGGTGGTTTGTTTTTTCATGGGGATCATGATTTCATTCATTCAGGTAAGGCTGAGTCTATACACTTGTATAGGTGTGTGTACAAGACATTAGTGTAATCCTCATTATGGGAGACACTACTGTCAGTGATGAGCAGGGGTTTTGAAATTATTTATGCCATTGTGTAGGAGGCTATAGTTTGCTTTGGAGAAATTTTGTAACCTTTTTGTTCTGGGGGGGTGAGTCAGTTGTGATTGTTATTTCAAAAGAAACAGATTTGTGATCTGATCTTACCAGGTAGGGCTCCAAATATGGGGTGGTGCAGCAATCTCCCATGTTGTTGAGCACTAGGGCAAGGATATTTGAGCCCCTAGTGGGGGTAAAGTCTATTTGTTCAAGAACATTTGTGTTAACAAATTCCAGAAACCTTAGAGCAAGTGTGTTAGTGCTCGTATATGTTGCCTAGTCGATGGAGGGTTAAAGTCACCCATAACTAGAGAGTTTGGCTGTATTGTGAGTGATTCAAGAAGGTCCAGGTAGGCAGTGTGGTTTACCTGGTTCATGGTTGGAGACCTATATCTAACAATCTTTCCTACAATTAGCTGGACTTGGAGTAGCTCTAGGGAGTTCACTGTTTAACCAGTCTTGAGGTGTATCTGTCCTTGATGAAGATGGATACACCTCCTCCTTTGGTTCTTTCACATTTATTGATTTATTTATTTATTTATTTATTTATTTATTTATTTATTTATTTTCAGTTTGTTTACCAGGATAGTCCATTGGGCCACAAGGAGCCCATTTTCAATGGGGTCCTCGGGAGAAAAGCTCCAGTAAATACAAGTATAGTAAATTTCAGAATTACAGGATTACAAAATAAAAATCATTACAAAGTTTACAAAACACTTAATCAGACATCAGAGAAAGAAAATACATGGTAACAACAGTTACAATAAATTGGCATTTGATGGAGCAAATGCATGAAAAATTCCATTATATACAAATTAAGGTAGCATAAAGAATGCAAGAGATTATGGGTTAAAGGAGGCTATTAGCAGATATGTTTGGTAGAGAGAGAGTTATAGTTAAGGATGTTATGTAGGATGAGAGCAAGAGCAATCCCATTGTGAGATTAGGTGTGAGTGAAGTAAAGTTTCAAAGATAAAGAGACTGTTAATGGTACAGACAAGCGGTGGGAGAGAATTCCAGTGATGTGCTAAGCAGAAGGATAGAAGATGTTTGCCTGGATGGTGTGTAGGTTTATGTAGCTGTATTAGATTTTGGAAGTTAGATCGAAAGCATCTGTTTGGAATATGTATTTAGAAGGTAGAGGCAAGGGAGGGACAGAGAAAGGGGCAAAAAATAAGTTTGTGCACTTGGATAAGCTGAATATAGGTAAGATAAATGGGCAGTTCAAGTCAGTTCAGTTGGCACAGTGAGATGCAGTGATTGGTATTGGATCTGTGGCCAGTTGAAATTTTGAAATTTTATAGTAATAGGAGGAGAGTTTTGATTTGAGGGAGGATTGCAGATTGGTAAGGATAGAGGCACCATACACAAGGGAAGGGATGAGGTATGTGTTAGCAAGAACAAGTCTGGTGTAGGGATAGATGAAACTGTTGTGGTGATAAAGCATGCAAAGTTTCTTGTGAGACTTTTGATATTTACATGAATATGTCTATTGATGATCATCAATGAGGATTCCTAACAATTTAGCAGTGGAAACCATTTCAAGAGGAGTGTTATTTCAGCTGGTGATAGAGAAAGAGTTTATGTCTAGGGTGGGGGGGGTATCATTAGTTTAGTCTTGGTTGCATTTAGTGCTAGGTGGTTATCAAGCATCCATTGTTCTGAGGAAGAGAAGGCATTTTGTGTTAATTTTGTTAATGAAGAAGTGGAGGTTGCAGAACAGATTATTGTCGAGTCATCCACATATTGGATAAGGTTGGCATTACAGATGGCATGGTAAAAGTCGTTAATGAAAATACTGAATAGAAGGGGGGCATAGAATTGAGCCTTGGGGCACACCTGTGAGAATGTTTAGTAATGATGAAGTAGTTTTTTTTTCCACTTAACTGCTTGTTGCCTATTTGATAGGTAACTGGTGAACCAGGTAATAGAGGAGTGGGATAGATTTAGTTTAGAGAGCTTAGTAAGAAGAAGTTTATGAGAGATGGTGTTGAAGGCCTTAGAGAGGTCTAGGAGGAGGCTGGATACAATATGACCAAAGTCATAGGCTTTGTTTATGGTTTCTAGGAAGGAGAGGAGAGTGGTGGTGCTATGGCTGGGTCGGAATCCATGCTAGGTGGGAGTAAGAAAGATATTGTTTATTAGATAGGGTAGGAGTTGTAGGCGGATGCATTTTTTGAGAAGTTTTGAAATAGGGGATAAGATAGCAATGGGACTGAAGATGGAGATTTCATAGGTTCATAGGTTCATAAGTAGGTACTAGGCTATTGGCCCAAGGGTCTATGTAAGCCTAGCCAACAAGGTTCCCTGGTTTCTGCCACCCAAGAAAGTTATTTTCCTGTGCCGCTGTCGAGCAGAGACACAGAAGTGATCCCCGGGGTGTATTTCCTATTTCCCATCCACTCATCAAGATTTTTCTTGAAGAGTGCTAATGAAGAACTTTGCTTGACATAGATGGGTAGCCTGCTCCAGAGTATGAGAAGTCTCTGGGACAGGAATCTATCCCTCTAGCATGTCCTGTTTATTGTGGTGACAAGGTTTAGGTCCCTAGAGCATGTAGCTTGGAGGGATTGGGATTTCTTTAGGTGTAGCATGTCCAACAGCTCTGGGTTTGACATAGCTTTATATGTTAGGCAGAGATCACCTCAGAGTAGGTGATATGCTACGGAGTAAAGCTAGAGTTTTTTTGAGATGGCCAGTATAGGGCATTTGTTTGAGGCCAGTAATCCTCTTTGTGAGGTATTTCTGTGGCCTTTCCAGCTGCTGCAGATGTCTTGTGAGGTACATTCCAAAAGGGGCATTGTAGTCTATAATGGGTCTAATGAGTGTTGAGTAGAGGGGAACAATGACCTCTTTTTCCTGGATGAGAACCCTTTTATGATGAGGTGTGCCACATAGAAGGGCTTCCTGACTACTGTGGCGATGTGACTATCAAAGGAGAGACTACTGTCCACCTGGGTCCCAAGGTCTCTTATCACACATTCAGTGTTAAGTAGATGGCTGCCTATGTGATAGTTCATAGGTACAGAGTTTTTACCAAATGTGATGACACTGCACTTTTTGGCATTGAGCTTGAGGCCATGGCTCTGACACCAGGCATCTGTCTCAGCGAGGCTCTTCTGTAGGATGTCCACATCATTTGGGGACTTGACTATGGCTCCTAGTTTGCAGTCAACTGAGAACTTTGTTAGCCAGAGGCATTCTATGTTAGCCTGTACTTCAGAGAAGTAGATACCAAACAGGAGAGATCCCAGGACTGAACCTGGTGGTACTCCACTTGTCACTGGTTTGAGGTCAGATTTGGAGTCTGCAACTTTTACATTGTGGGTTCTGTCAGTGAGCCAGTTGGCAACCCATCTTGTGATGTAGGGATTTATACCTAGTTTAGTGAGTTTAGCTATAATTCCAGAATGGGGGATTGTGTCAAAAGCCTTGGCAAGGTCAAGATAGGCTGTGTGAACCACCTTACCCTCATCTACGGCTTTGGTGACTACCTCAAAGAAGTCGATCAGGTTCAGGAGGCATGATCTGCCTTTCACAAACTTGAACTGGGTGGGATCCAGAGTTTAGAGGTTACCAATGTCTTTCTTTATTAGTTCCATGATGATACGTTCCATGGCCTTGCAGACCAGGTTCATCAGTCTAATAGGGCGATAGTTCCCGGGAATCAGTGGTGGCTCCCCCTTTGTGGAGTGGGTTATCTGTTGCTGTGTGCCATTCAGTGGGCACAAAGCCTGACATGAGGCTATTATTGTATATGGGGCTTAGGTGGGAAGCCAGTTCGTTCTGAAGTTTGTGTAAAATGCAGCCTGGGATGTTGTCCAGTCCCATGGATGCTGTGTTTTTGGCTTTAGAGAGTGCTGCTTTTACCTGCATAGTTTTGATTACAGGGACTCTGCATTCTTCATGTATAGATATGGGCCATTTAGGGGTGGGGGGGTAAAGTTAGCACTGAACCTATCTGGCAGGATGTTGGCAATATCAGTTGGTTCTGTAATTTTCGTGCCGTTGTGCTACAACTCAGAGCAGATCTGGGTTTTGCCATCAAGATTCTTGACATAGTTATAGAATGCTTTGTGGTTGTCCTTAGAATTAGTGGTGATTTTGTTTTCGTAGCAAGCTTTGGAGGATCTTATAAGTGATCTCAGCTTCTTACTGAGGCTGACCAGGGAGCTCCTCCACTCATGGGATTTTACTCTCTTTTGCAACAGTTTTGTCCTTCTGTTGTACAGTTTGTTTATGGCAGAGGACCACCAGATTGGCTTCCTTTTTTTGGAGGCTAGTGTCTTGGTTCTGTTTGGGATAGCATGATCCATGTACTCGTGTAAGTGATTATAGAGTGCATTTGTGTAGGATTCAGCAGTTGTAACTGTATTGTCCATCTGCATGGGTGTCATGAAGTTCACCACTTCTGCCTTAAGAAGCATGAAGTTGGCTTTGGAGAAAAATGTTACCATGGTTTCCTTAATGGGGGGTGAGGGCAGGATGTGGATATCAAGGGTGATTAGCTTACGGTCGGATCAGACCAATGAGGAGTTGACTTCAGGTGTGGAACACTGGTCACTCATGTTGGTAATAACTAGGTCTAGGATATTGTTGCCCCTGGTGGGGGTGTGAATAAGTTGATTCAGGGCATTGGAGTTTATGAATTCCAGAAAGCACTGAGCTAAGGAGTTGGTACACGAGTAGTTTTCCCAGTTAATGGTGGGGTAGTTGAAGTCGCCCATTATTAGGGTGTTTGGTTGAACCCTAATATTTTCCAGTACATCAAGAAAAGAGGATTAGGAATCCTGGGGCATGGTGGGGGATCTGTAGCAAGCTACAATTTGGATTGTAGTTTTGCCCAGAGTTAGTTGCACTTGGATAACCTCGGATGCATTACGCTGAGCAACTAGCCTGGAGGTGTGGATATCCTTAATGAATATGGTCACACCTCTGCCTTTGGTGTTTCGGTCCAGGTTACATGGCTGAAAGGTGTGGTATGAGTTATAGCCTGGTAATGCAGGGGTGCTCTCTGGAGCCTTGAACCAGGTCTCAGTCACTGCACAGATATCAGTGTTCTCCATTTTAAGAAGTGCCTCGAGTAAGTTTATTTTGAGATTTAGACTTCTAGCATTGAGTAGCATTACCCTCAGTTTTTGCTTGCCTGTTCCTGTTATGGTGGTGAATTTGTCATTTGAACCTTGCTTAAGAAAGGCACTATAGGGGCGGCAAGAGCCTTAGCCAGTATCCGGAATCCCAGGGGCGACAGACGCAGGCTATCTCTGGCAAAGCATCATGGTCTGTCGACCATGTCATCCCAAGCAGACAGATATTGGATCCCCTTAGGATGACACCAGAAGCTTAGCCATTTGTTGAAGTCAGTCATTTTGTCCTTGTACTGCGGTATCATTCTGGGCGATGGCAGAGTGCTACTCAGGGCTAGGGTCATACCTGCCTGAGCTACAAGATCAGAGAGCTCAGAATACCTTACTCATTATTGTTACCTCCTTTATGGAGTGGAATAATAAAGACCTTTTTCCATTGCTGGGGAACATGGCATTCTCAAATTGATCGATTTATTAGGATGCAGATAGGAAAGGAAATGGCTTCTGTGGCTATCTTTAAGAAGTAGGAGGGTATTTTATCAGATGCATTAGAGCAAGGTTTCAATTTTAGAAGAAGTTTTTTTTATGGTAGTGCTGGGGATGGGGGTTCACAGAGAAGGGAGGAGGTTAGGAGCTAGAGATACTGGAGGAGAAGGGGATGTGAAGAGGTTGTTGTGGGGAAGAAAGGTTTTCAGTGAAGGATGATGTTAGTTTGGATATGGAATCATAGCTAAGTCTGAATCAGAGGCATTTGGGTTGGGGCAAGGGTTTTCTTTTTTACCTGAGTTAAGATTCCATCCTAGAATTTTTTAGGGTTGGGCGGACAGGTGATCCACTGTGGTGACCCCTAACTTGGAAAAGCCGAAAGAGAAGAAGTTGTGATGGGTTTGGAGAGAGGAAAAATAGGCTTTGCAGTCTGAGTTAATAAGTTTTTTTACTTTGATGTGAAGTGTTTTGTATTCATTAAGGGAAGTAATAGTTTTTGTTTTATGGTAGTGTTTCCAATCTTTATCATGGAGTCTCATGGTGGTTAAGGTATTCTTAGTTAGCCAAGGGATGGAGTTACTTTTAGTATGTTTTGTAATCCAGGGAGTGAAGGAGTCTAGCAAGTTTAAGAATGTTTTATTGAAGTAGGTAACAGCATTTTCCAGGGGTAAAGTTTTGAGTGGATTCCAGTTAGTACTTTTTAGTGCATCAGAGAATGCTTTGGGGTTAAAGTTTTTTAGGCACTGAGTAGAGGTGTAGGTGTGGGAAAATTGTAGGAAGGTGGGTAGATGATGGACAAAAGTGGGAAGGTGGTCACCTAGTGGATCTGGAAGGGTAACACTATTGGAGATGTAGTGAGGATGGGAAAACTAGAATCCAATCTAGGGTACTGCCAGAAACAAAGTCTTTGGAAGGTCTGGTTATGGAGTTAATAAGTTGAGTGACGTTATAAAGATTTATATTTAGAGAGTTAGTAGGAGACTGAATTGTGTCCCAGTTAATGTTAACATCCCACAGGATTATAGTTTTGTTAGTGATATTGGTTGAGAGCCAGGAGAGAATATCCTCAAGGATTGGGACATTATCTCCAGGGGGATATAGAGGGTGGTAATACAGATACATTTATGTTTGTTTACTTGAAGGAGGGCTAGAATTAATTCAGCATTACTAAATTTGGGGATAGGTTTGGAGTAATGGGTCACTGGGATGGATGAGGAGTAAAGAAGAGCAACACTGCCTCCTTTTTATGTGTTCTATCATTTCTGATAACACAATAGTTGGGTGGGGTCAGTTCTGAGTCTTTCATGTATGGTTTAAGCCAGGTTTTAGAGATGGAAAGAATGTTGAGTTTGTTATGGAGACACCAGGCATGGAGGTTAAGGATTTTATTACATATGCTCTGAGCGTTTAAATGCTGTGAAATGGAGGAATCTACCAGCTGAGTGGGCAAGAATAGATGGTGAGGAAGAGATGCGTGAAGGAGAGTGGCCAGGGTTTGGGTGTATGTCCCCAGATGTAAGGATAGAGATAAAATGGTGAATGTAGGAGAAGAGGTATTTAGGTTGTTTAGAATCTAGTTTATAAATTGTGACGTTTGTTGAGATGGGGCTGTTATTGATTGGAGTAGTGTTTTTGTAGTAGGGTATGAGTTTATAGGTGAAGAGCATAATGTTATTGAGGGAGTACAGGTTAGGGTAAATGCAGATAGAGGAATGTGTATGCTGCAAAGAGGATGAGATAGTGAGTGAAATGGGGGAGTGTGATTGGCATAGAGAGGTCTGGTAAGATAGTGTAAGTTGGATAAGGAGATAAGAATAAGTATTAGAGTTAGAAAAGTGACTGGTTTGACAGGCATGCTATTTATATTTGATAGATTTGGGGGGGTCAATTTGAGGTGAGAAGATATTGGGACAGTTATATTGAAGTGTAGATTTAATAGAGTGTGAGGGTGGAGAAGATGTAAGGGTTGGATTGGAAGGAGTAATTAAGTAATTATGGGTAGGGTGGCTAGGTTAATTGGATGTTGGAGGAGATGGGTGTGGCTTAGTAACTATAAGTGTAGAGGTATTGGGGGGTGGAATTTGGGGGCAGGGTAGGGGAGCGGAGGGAGCCTGGAGGGTGAACGGAGTGGGTAGAGCCAAGGAGAAGATGTTGCCTACCATGAACATTCAGAAGAAGATGTTGCCTACCATGAACAATCAGTGAAATAGAGAACAGGCAGTGAGCACATGAGAAAGTTCAGGTAAGGGATGCAGCTGGGTTTATTTTAGAACTAAGAGCCCAATATTGGGAGAAATGACAGAAAAAGTTTTAGTTTTTAACATGGACTGGTGCTATTTGGAGATATGGTTAATAACAGGCAGGGTAACACTGCCACCTAGTAACAAAAATGGTAATTGCAATTGGGATAAGTAGATGAGAAAAAGTGGGAGGAATGAAGACCGCTGCAGGCTGCTAGCGATGTGCGAAGGGGGCACTACATTAAGCAGAGTTATTAAACAAAAACAGTGGAGGTGTAATAGTAGATAGTTCACATTAACTTTTAGGTCTTGGGAAGCAGCACATTAAGTTGTTAGGTTTACTTGGTTACATTCCATTTGACTTTATTTCAGAGGTAGTGATTCTGGGCAATTTTGAGGAGAAACACCTTGGAGGTGGGAAACGCAAACCTTAGCAAGCTGTAAGGGAGAAAAACATAGGTCTAGTTTAGTATTTTTACTTGTGAGTGGAGAGAAAGGAGATATAACAGAAAAAGTAGCTAGAAATTTTGGAGGAGATTGTGGGAGAGGCCAGAAAAAAGGGTCAGTGTAAGAGTGGAGGTGAGCAGATAGAGAGGATACAGTAAGTAAGAAGGAGAAAGCAGCAGGAGATAATGAAGCAGGTTGCGAAAAAGAGAAGAAAAACAACTGAGGTAGATAGGTTTAACACAATTTAAGCAGTAGTAAATTCAGCATAAATGAATGCAACAGTGAAACTCAAGCTTTACAGGAACAAATTAAGTAAAAATAAAAGGCAGCAGTAGGGATAATAATGGCAAACACAACAACAGTTTCAGCACATAAGATGCACAGCGGTAAGCATGTAGCACAATAAAAGCAGCAGCAATTGCAGTATAAGTGAATACAACAGTTAAAAACACAGGTTTATCTATTTTGTGATATGAATGTGTGGAAGGAATTGTAGCCTTGTATGGCCGGGGTACTGTCTGTGGCCTTGAACCATGTCTCTGATACGTCACATACATCTGTATCTTCCAAAGTAAGGAGTGCTTCCAGTGAGTGTAGCGAGGATGCCTTGGATTTCATTTGGATTCACTCCAGAGATCAGAGAGAGCATGCCAATCATAGACTAGCTCCTGTAAACTGAGCACAATCCCTTAAAAATGTGGTACTTAAATACAAGCTAAATTAAGCAATTTTCAAACAATCTGGCCAATGGAAATGCTTAATATTAAGCCTTATTCCAACAATCCCCAAATCAGATGGGCCTTCGCCTACACTTTTCTGCCTCAAGGGTGCAGGGGCCCCCTTAACATAAGATGGTTGGTTTTAGTGCTCAGATAATGCCAAACTGTCTAGATTCAACAAATCTGAATCTGGTCTATGCTATAAAATGCACACGTACTAGAAAATACAAAGTGCAGGAAAAACAGACTGAAATAGCAAACAACTGAAACAGTGAAACAGAAAAACGGTTTAATACAGCAAAAAAAGTCAAAAGTAGGCAGCAATTCAGTAATACACTGTTTAAAAGTGCAGTACAGTGAATAAAAACAATCATATTTTTGTATATTTCAAAGGATTATTTGGATTTCATATGGATTTACTCCTGAGATCAGCGAGAGCACACCAGCCCTAGAGCAGCTCCTGTAAAATGAGCTTCTGGAGTATTTATAAAATGCCTGGTGTAAGTATTTGCATAGTAGAGTATTTTATAAACTGCAAGTGCTTCTGTCCTGGGCAATTGCCTCATCCCAGCAAAGTTTCCTAAACAAATGAATCCCCTCTTGGCAACACTTAAGAGTTGCTCTTGCCTCTGGAGCACACAGTAGGCCAGGAAAAGTCATTCAGTTTTCTTTTTCAAAGGATCTGGTTCTTGAGATAAGTTCTGAGTAAGACTCCATGATACAGTTCTTACTATAAGACAAGTAAAGGTGGTCTTTACCTTAATAAAACATGGTGAGTGTATCAGCAGCACCAGTCAGTATCTCAAGACTCTGAGATCCATGCCTTCCTGCATCATAATGATGCATATGAAGAACAGACTTTGATTCCATAAAAATATAAACAATTAAGTCTCATATTCCTTACAACAACTCATCTTGGTTCATAGGCAGTTACTAGTCATGCCTTCTAGAAGACCATTGAGAAGCCTAGCACAATTTGCCTAAAACACCATCTGGTTAAATACCTTGCTCAAGATCATACAAAGGAAGGTGGAGGGAATCAAACTCTGGACCTGAAGAAGTAGCTTGTTGACATTTCATAGCCTTAATCCTCTGCATTAACTGCCAGAGTACCACTAGAATTGCACCAAAAATTGCAGAACAATTTTTGAGGGGTAAGCACATCCCCACAATCCATCTCCATGACTGTGGCTATATGAGGTACTGAACAATATGGAGCTTTTTGTGTCCACATCTCTTCTGTCATCAGCATTGGCATAGCATGGTGAGACACTGGTGTACTGAATGTTTCCTACAGTAAAAGAAGAGAGTCCTGTATACCCTTATCACCATCTACAGACAGATTTGAGGATTTTATATATAATATACACTTTCCACAAATTACAGAAGATCAAAGGAAACTCTTAAAATCACCGTTACAATTAAAAGAGATAAAAGCTGCAATAAACAAACTAAAACTAGATAAACCCCCTGGGCCTGATGGATACACATCTGATTTTTATAAGATATTCATGGAACCTGTCTCCAAAGTTTTATTAAAAGTTTTCAACTATATAATACAATATGGTATAACAGACAAATACTTAAATAACTCCAAGACAGTGTTGATTCCTAAACCGCATTCTGACCCAACAGATCCAGCAAATTATAGACCAATAGCCCTCATAAACACTGATCTTAAGATATTAGCCCATGTTATAGCAAATAGACTTAAGAATATACTCCCCTCTATTATTTCCCAACAACAAATGGGCTTTATGACAAATAGACTAACAAGTGACAACACCCTCCTCTTAGATACCATTGTAAGACTACGTAATAGTGATAAATGCCCAGATATGCCCTTACAGTAGATGCAACCAAAGCTTTTGATAGAGTAAACTTGCACTTTCTCTTTAATATACTGCCTTTATATGGTTTTCCTCAAGAATTAATTAAAATGATCCATTGTCTGTATCAGAAAGCTTCTACCACTTTACAGGTAAACAAACTTATAACTAACCCCATACTCTTATCCAATGGTACAAGACAAGGATGCCCTCTTTCGCCATACCTATTTAATCTTTTTCTAGAACCCCACCTTCTGTTTATTTCACAAAAAAACTTTCATCATATTCCCAGAATCCACAATACAAATCTTATATACTCGGCCTTTGTTGATGACTTAAATATATACTTCCAACTCCCCACTACTGACCTCCCAAAAATACTTAAAGCTATTGATGAGTTCTCAGTAATTTCAAACTATAACTTAAATTTAAACAAGTCACACATATTTCCCCTCATTCCTATAGGTCATAAAGAATTGTACTTTCCCATGAATGAGATCAAAATAAACTATCAGATAAAATATCTAGGAATACTATTTACTTCGGACTTCAAAGTTATTATAAACAATAACCTACTAAGTACATGGACTAGTATTCAAAATGATATTGATAGATGGAAGAACATCAGTATGTCTCTACTGTCAAAAGCTAGTGTTGTCAAGATGAATTTTCTACCAAGAATACTCTTTTAATTAAATGCTAATTTTTCAAATATTCCCCAAAACTTCTTCCTTGCCATGGAAAAAGCTATATCAAGATTCTTATGGTATCCCAAATCTACCAGAATTAAATATGGAAAACTTGTACTCGGCAAAGATATGGGGGGATTGAGATTGCCTGATTTTAAGCTTTACTATAGTATAATTACTGTCTACAGACTAATACAAATACTAAACTATGACTCATATATAAATACTTGGACACCCCAGTGGACCAAAATCTGGTATGAACAGTTGAAATCCCTTGACTATAATATCAAATCCCTATCATTCTTGAATTTAAACCAGACTAGCATATACATGAAGAATCTACACCCATTAATTAAAAACATTATTGTTACAACACAGATTATTTAAATCATTGCAATTAGCTGACGCTTTTGCCCTTATACAACCATTACACCTAAATCCTAATCTACTAATAAATAATAAACCCGTAGATCTAACAAACTACCCCCTGATAAAAGACTACACAATATGGGATATATAACAATGGAAAGACTCTAACACAGGGCAAATGAGACTTGAACTCAAACTTCCTAAGAAATATAATATTATCCTTAACCAACTTCACCATCTTATAAATGCTAAATTCTCACAAATACACACTGACTTACAGAACATAAATTTAGTTAAATTAATACTTGCAAATCTTGCAATTAAAGGGAAAACAATTTCTAGGACTTATACAATTGTAATGAGCGCAAAACATCAGAATTCTTTATTATTTTCAAACTATTGGCAAACAAAAACTCAATCACTGACTGAAGACAATAGGAAACTAGACATTGAAAATACAATCAAATTCATTCCTTTCAAGAAGCTGTTATATACACAAATTATGGTAAATAACAATCTATATTATACCTTATCTAAATTAAATAAATTCAATCCTAACTTTTTGCCTATATGTCCCCATTGTCCGGATCAAACAGCTGATATTTTGCATGTCATGTGGAACTGTACTAAGATACACAACTTATGGTGCTCCTTGAGAGTAAGATTAGAGAAGATGGGATATGAAAAATCAACCCTTACATGGGAGACAGCTGTATTGCATATTACCATCAATCAACTTCCAAAAATATTAAAACATGTCTTTATTACGATGTGTGCCCTCATTAAATTCTTTACCACAAAGAATTGGAATGTCATGTCACCAATTACATGGGAAAATTTTAGCAATCTTGCTTTCAAATATATCTCATCTTACAAATTAGTTTATTCAAAAACAAAAAATGGGTTACTTACTAGATATAATTCTTGACAAATAAAATTTGCCCACAAATTGACATGAAAATCTAACCTTTTAATAGGCAATGTAGTATAACCAGTTTTCTTGCATCTTCCCCCTTCTCTTAGTATATGTGTATCTAGATATTTTCCCTAACCACACAATAAATGGTTGAATTTCTATCTTTACTTTCTATATAGACTATCCCCATTCTACTATTCCTTATGAGACCAAATGAACATAAGAATTCTCATACTCTACTTGACGATGTAGTGACTTCTAGTGTATATATATATATATATATATATATATATATATATATATATATATATATATATATATATATAATATATATATAATTTTCTCTAAACTAGATTTTTGTCTGTTTTCTTTAGATATGTATTTGTATTGTTTATTTGTGTTTTTGAGTTATTGTATTGTTGTTATTATTTGAAAAAAAAGAAAACTGAAATAAAGAGATTTTGGAAAAAAAAAAGAAAAGAGTCTTGGTAATTTAACTGTTTTTTTCAAAGACATTGCCTAAATAAAAATAATATATATGCGTTTAGGTAAAATGAAGCAGGCCAGCCAGGTAACACTGACTTCTCACAGCTTCTCTCAGAGGCTTAATTTTCTTTTACTAGCCATGCCTGCAGAATGTTATTTACTGCCTATACCTAGACCTGCTTATTGGTTGCTGCACTTGGTATGGTTTAAGCACTGTTTTCTTGCTTTGATTGAGGTTACTGCCCATACCTCTCAACTGTAGATTTTTGCCTCATATTTTTGGTCTTTTCCTCATAAAATCTGTGGTTTTCTGGCAAATCATGGGATGATTTGAGGATTAAAGTCATTAAATAATAACATGCACTTGATTTCCATGCTTCATATCCTTCAGAAAATGCATGCTAACACAAATCCTGTTATTCTAGCAACTTTCTAAGTTTATAGGAGCATTATTTAAAATGCGTCCCTATTTTGAGGCCTTTGTGCCCCCATTATGTCAGCCTCTGTCCAGATTTCTTTATCTAAGAGGTTGAGAGGTCTTTTACTGCCAGAAGTTGTTGGCGGGGAAAGCTAGTGAATGTTCTAGCTGCAGAAATAATATAAGCAGAGATGAAAACAATTTGCAGTACCAGCCAAACACTTACCCCCAACACACCTTGAAATGTCATGGTGGAAATAAAGGGTTATTCTTACAGGGAAACTCCACATAGTTTAGTTGGAATGCTTACAAACCATGGTCTGCTATTTATTACTGTGTAAGTATGGGGGTGGAACATGGAAGCTTTAAATGAGGCGATCCCTTCAATAGTTTGAACCAAATATGCACAAGTACCAACATAAAACATTCCCCCAGTAATCCCTTTGGTAGTTTGTCCATGTCTGCAGATGCACCAAAATGAAACATTTCTGCAAGAGATCCCTAGGGTAGTTTGACCAAGTATGCATAAGCACCAAAATTAAATATTTCCCCCAATGATCCCTTCAGTAATTTCACCAAGTAAGCACAAGTACCAAATGAGGCATTTCCCCCAGCTATCCCTTCAGTAGTAAGTCCTATCATACACAACCACTAAAGTGAAACATTTCTTTCAACTATCCCTTCAGTAGTAAGTCCAAGTATGCACAAGCACCAAAATGAAACATTTCCCCAGGAGATGAATTTAATAGTTTATCCATGTCTGCATAAGCACTTCACTGACACCAAAATAAAACATTTGCCCCAGCGAGTCCCTTCAGTAATTTCGCAAAGTATGCACAAGCACCAAAGTGAAACATTTCCACCAACTATCCTTTCAGTAGTTTCACCAATCATGCACAAGCACAAAAAAAAACACATTTCTGGTGTGATCCCTTCAGTAGTTTGTCCATGAATGCACAAGCACTTCACTTAAACCAAAAATAATCACTTCCCCCAGTGACCACTTAGCAGTTTGTCCACGTATGCAGAAGCATGAAAATACAATAAACACATTTATTTAAATAAAGTAAATGATTGTACCTCCTTTTAATACGAATGGCAGTACATATTCCTTTTTCCCCTTCTCCCTCGCAATTCCATATGCTTGTGATACATTGCTGCTTCCTGGTTTAAGTTCAGGGCCATTTGCATGTTTAGTATACAGATGCGATCCTTTTAGATTCATCTTTATGAATCTTACTGATACAGAAATGTGAAATGCCCCTTTTCTGTGTATTAGCTGTCCTCTTATCGCTTATGTCTCAAGCATGGTAGGCTTTTGCTATAGGGAGGCATGTTTAACAAAATGCCTCTGCATTTTTGTAGCAATCCTGAAAGACATGCCCCTGGATTCAGTAAACGTCTGTGCAGGAATAGCTTATTCCTTTCTATACAACCTTGGCAGTCTGTTCACACTGGCCAGACAGACATACTGTAATATGGGGTCTATATTATAACAACGAACGATCAGATGATCAAACGTTGTTATATCGACCCCTAAATGTCGAAAATCCAAAATAATGAACAACCAGAACAGTGATTTTTTTCCCAGGGAAAAAAATGGTGTTCCCAAAAAAAACAAACAAACAAAAAAAAAAACCCACTAAACACCCCCCCCACACACACTTAAATATACCAACTCCGAGATCGCACTTCCCGGCCGGCCCAGCGATTTCTTTCCCTGGGAAAAAATTCGCTGTTCTGGCCATTCGCTATTTTGCTGGTTCGACATGTAGTGTTCGCTCTAACAGCGTTCGATCATCTGATTGTTTACTGTTCTAAAATTGCCAAATAAGGCTGATATATTTCCAGCCATGGAGTATATTGTCTTGGATAAAAATCACAGACTTAATTATCTACTTAATAATCTGGTTAAATAAGAGGTACCACATCATTATAAATTTTATTTAAAGTACATAAGGGTTATATTATTATGACAACTACTAAGTAGGGCAGGACCAGCTCGAATGTCACACTGATGGGGGAAGGGATGTGAATTTAACATGTGTACCAATAACACTTTGTTTTACAGCACAATAAACCACTCTCTTACCTGATAAAAAAATATATATATATATTTAGAAACTTGTGAGGAAACTATTTATTTTTGTTTTACTTGGATCACTTGTCTGTGTTCTTAATAAAGGATTTTCGACCAGAAACATAATGCCCACCTTGCTTGGATTACTTTCAAGCAATTCTGTACAATTATATATTTTTTATTATTTTTTTTTTTACTTAAGACGAGTTTGTTTGCTGCTTCTACAACTATTGTCTGATCTGATTAATATACAGTGATTAACTAGAGATATTTGGACTGAAAATCTTCCACACAGAGAAGTTTCTTACACTGTTTTATTTTTGGACCCACTATACTTGTTTAGTGGGTTGTTTTGAGACTTCTGGGATACCACAGAGATTGCTTGTTTTTTTTTTTTTTTTTTTTTGTCAATCCTCACATTATCCTACCAACCCCACAAAAACAGATGTTGGTCGAGGAACAGACGAAGCATAATAGGTAAACATCTGGCCAGTCTGTAGTCAACATGCCAGTTGAAAGCTACATCAGAGGCATATCACTGTCAGATGTCAAGTCACCCAGTAAATGCATACCCAGACAAACCCGGTCAATGTAGCAACCCCCTATATTCATAACAATGCTAATGACATGCAAGCTGTGCCAAACTCTGGAGCTTTGTCCCCCATCTGGCTGGGCTGTCTCCACATGTCCTGTCCTGTGAGGTATTTCCACCTATTGTCTGTGAAGCTGTAGCCCCCACACCTCCATAATGTCCCCTGCACAGGCCAGGTAAACGTGCAAGGCCCACATGAAGGGCATCCCATGTGGTGGAACTATTAGCTGTGTCCAGGCCTACAACACAATACTATGTGGGCACCTACATAGTACATGGCCTCAGCAATACCAGACAGGATAACATCAACCCCCTAAAGGTAGGCTGAATGCTTGTGGTGGACTGCAGCAATACACAAACCACAGACTTGGTCCCTAGATTGGCTTTACAGGCCAAATCAGGAGCGCGAACCTACCTGGCACCAAGTAATCCTTTGTCTGATCAAGCATATAAAGTCACAGGTGGAGTACTGTAAGGCTAACTAAGAGTACAAATCGGACACATCCACAAAGGCCAATCACAAGGCCATCTTCACATATGTCTGCAATCTCTGAGGCCACATACCAGCCCACCCTGTAATGGTGGCCAGTCAGGTCACATATACACACAACATAGATATAGACAACCTACTGAAGACACGTTTAGGGCAAACATCGCCCCCTAGCTCAGCAGCACTATAGTTGGATATGCACAGCACCCACACCCCTCCCCTCATCACCAGTGAACAGGTACATATTGCCTACTGAAAAGCAACGAATCTAGGTATCCATGGCACCTGATAACATCCCTGTCTGCATCCTACATGAACACAGGCATGTGTACCCATCAACATTACACACTGTAGTCACAACAAGGCTTGGCACCATTCACACCACATTCACATGGAAGATGGCCAATGTCATCCCTTGACACAGACATGAATGAGGAGTACAGGAGTAGGAAATTAAGTAGGCCTCATTGGTGGGAATATGATACCTCAGGGCCAGCAGTGCAATGCAAGCAGATACAGTGCTGATATGTTACAGGGATATGGTGCGGTTGTGAGTGGGGGCTACTGGTATTCAATTTAGATGTGCAGGTTCTATACATATGGTTGCCAAATGTATGAGGTCCTGTGATGTGTCTCCCTTCTACCAGGTGCAATATCGCATTAGCAAAGATCAACATTCTCAGCGGTTCAGACAAATGTAATCATAGAAGCCATACTACACAACCATGCCATAATGTTTGGCTGGAGCCAGAAACATCTGGAGGCATGGACTGGCCTGTGGGGCAACCTTGTCCACAGGGTAAACGATGTTGGCCTGCATGCATGTACATACGAGCAAGTCTGGCATTGTGAAAGTGACCTCATATGCCTTGCAGCCCCACCGGCACCCACTAGGGAGCCCTACGGGTACCTTGGGGCACCCATTCCAATACATCAGAGTACAGACCCCTCACATACTGGAGGTGGCTGGCACTCAGACAATGGACGAGGAGTGTGCAGGTAAGGCCCCAGTGTAAATAACTAGACTAGTGTAGCAGACATACTTGTAATTGCACAGTATCTATGTGCATGTGTCAGGTCAGATTGCAGTTGTGGATAGGTTTTTCTAATGCACAGATGTACACATGTGTGGTGAAGGACAGCACATTGTGTAGTATTAGGGGTTGTACTGTACATGTGCATGCATGTTGCATCCATCCTGTACCAATGCCACTTGTGGGTCTGCTGACCATACTCCCCTCACACACCTACCTATGTCCCTACTGTCTGCATGTGGGACAGCAGCCTGCACCTGGTGAGTATGTAATTGTACTGTTGTGGTTTGCCAATACCCCAGGCATGTGAAGGCCATGCAGTGTACCGTGCACACAACTGTCACTCATAGCCATATTGCTTTATGTGAATATTCCTCTGTGTTGGGGTTAACTGCATTGCATCACAGTGGTCACCACAGGGGCCTATCTGATGAGAATGTATCATCCCTGTAACATAACACATTGGCCTGTCAGAGCAAGACTTCTGGACAGAGATCAACACAATGGTTGGACAAGCGGCCTAAGGTAGGGACATGTTTGAAACATTACTGTTATATAGTGGATATAAACAGTGTACACACCCCAGTTAAGATGCCAGGTGTTTGTGATGTCTATACAAACTGAGACCGCAATATGTCAGTACTCATCCTTTCCGAACTGTAATGTAACCTATGACATGAACAATTCCATGTACAAACAATCAATCTGTTGGCCACCAAATATGGAGTATACAAACTCCAAAATGTGCTGGATGAATAGTGTGCAAACCCTTCAAATAATATATTGTTGCAGCAGCTTGTGGTTTACTGACAGCATATAGTCTGCTTGGGTACACAACAGCCATCAAGTAAAGGCACTCAGACTACCACCAAATAGTCTGCTGTCCAAGTGGGATAACTATGACATATGCTTAGTTGCTTGCAACAGCAACAGCCATGGCTTGCAGACAGCATACAAAGCAGCAAAAGGATCTCATATTTGAAAGCTATCAGTCAAGAGTAGGGTACAACAACATTACAACAGCAGTGCATACACCATGGAACACATTGGAGACAGTTGTCAAAAGGTGGAGTGAATATGGGACAATACTGCTGTTGACAAGAACCTGCTGTCCTGCCAAAAATGATGACAATACATGTCAAGACTTGGCCAGAGAGGTTGCCAGGGGACATACAGCAACACCGAGGGAGTTACAGGAACCCCTTGCTAGTACTGGTGTTCTGTACTACCTGTGAGAATACTCTCCCATGTTCTGCATATGTCTGACCTATGGAGTAGGGTCAGAAGTTGGAAGCATTCCCACACACCAAAAACAGCCAGGGGTCAATACAAATTGCAATGCAGCACATCATGTCTCCCAAAGGCAGATGTGAAAATGTGTTATGGTGTAATGAGACTAGGGATTGACCTCACAGCCACTATACCAACAGGTATGTGTGGTGCACATGCAACACCTCTCATAAACCTGAACACCCGCATCCCCATGGTGAATCACACTGGTGGCAGCGGCCTACTGTGGGGCTGCTGTTCCACAGATAGAACAGGGCTTGTAGTCACAGTGGTGGGAATTCGGGACATTTCCTAGTAACACCCACATCTGTCCAAAATCCATCAGGCATCTACAAGAATGCTGAGGATGAGGAGGTGTGTTAGTCTTCAACATGACAAACAACTGCAGCATACATCCAAAGCTACCTAAAAATGGCTCCACCTAAACACAAACATAGGTATGGAGTGGCCCAGCCAGAACCTATACCTACACCAGATAGAAAACCCCAGTGTGATCTGATGAGGGCTGTGCACATGAGCTGCCCTTGCATTCTGACAGAGTAGGGTGACCTTTGCATGGAAGAGTGGCCAAATAATGCCAAGTCAGGATGTGACATGCTGATGGACACCTTCACAAGAAGAGGGAATGATGTAAGCCACTTACAAGATGCTTCAACAACTTATCATTTTAAGAGTGTGCACACATATGCAAGCAATATATTGTACATATTGCAGTCATCATATGTTACACATATCACATGTGTTTGTTTATCAATTGGATTGCACAGGTCATATGTCACATGGAAGGTGGGTGACATATTTGAATGATTATTGTGGTCTCATCCTCCATATTACAAGAATATGGCATGTTAACAGGGTTGTGTACACTTATCATATCCACTGTAAGCTTACAAGGCGGGTGGTATAACAGGGATTGGGTGACCATACATTCACTGCTCATTTGCAGATCTGACACTCACAAGCATGTCATTAATCAGTTATGTCACTCATCAGATCATCCCACGTATGTCACAGAGAAACACTGGGGTTATGAGAAATAGAGCAGACATATGAGCCAGACCATTACACAACCTGTGAGGATATGTACAGTTGTGAGGTATGTTCTGTAGTACTTGCCACTGTGCTATTCAGGTGGACAGCAATGATGTGTACATGGCTGCTGTCTGTGCTGGGAAACAGCCATCACACACTAACACTAATCATGTATCCCAGAGCTCTATATTGTCAGTTACATGTGGTACAACTGGCTGTAATGCATGGTGTTGACAGCCGTGTGTCATGCATGTCACCAAGAGGGTAATGTATGGTCTGTGTAACAGATTTGTGCCACCTCACCTGTAAGTGTGTGTGTGTGTGTGTGTGTGTGTGTGTGTGTGTGTGTGTGTGTGTGTGTGTGTGTGTGTGTGTGCTTGTGTGTATACCAGCCAACATCAAAGTGCAGGTATTAATGTAGATACGTTGTCTTCCTCTCACAGGTGGTGATGGGGTCTGAGTTCCACCCCTTTTGAAACAATGTCAGTATTTCTGCAGACTCGTCCAATGATGATAGGAATACTGCGGTACAGCTGGGGTTGTCATGGGCTGAATCTGTGCCATTAGTTGGCATCCCACTCTTGTGCACACCATCACTGCACACAGTGACAATGCCCACATATACCCCATCACCAGTGGCCACAGATGATGGACAGTTGGTAGGTGGTGACATTGAACAGGCCAGTGTGGCATCTATGGCAGGTGTGAGTGTAGATACTGGCCATAGCCAGAGTGTAGGCAAGGTCCCACACAGGTGGATGCATGAGGTGCTTGCAGGAGGAATGCTGCTCATCAGACCACTGTTGCAAGTGCCACAAAAGGAGTCATCAGACGCATGTTCTGGGCTGTCATGGATACACAGGCACATAGTGAATGCCACAACACACAAATACTCAGGGTGGTGGATGCAACTCTGCCTGATGTACATGGTGACATACATGACCTTCTTGGGTCCACACATCAAAATACTGAGGTGTGGATACAAACACAAACTAATCACCTTGGGAATCCACATCCCTCCCACCCCCCTGAAAAGGTCACCACCATGACAAACACCTCCAATGCTAACCTTGCCTCCTTAAAACAGAGATGGCTAAGTTCACGGCACCCATGGAAATGGAGAATAGTTGCATGATCACCAGATTATACACCAAAGCACTGTATGAACACATACACATATGCATGGATCTCGCCGTGACCAATAGAACCAAGACATTGCCCTTCAAAACAGGAAGCCAATGTGGTGGTCCTCTGCCATACAATAACTCGACAACAGAATAAATAAACTGATGTGGAAAAAGGTGAAATCCCAAGACTGGAATAACTCCCTTATTGGCCTCAACCAATGTTTGAGATCACTCATCAAATCCTCTAAAACTAGCTATGACAACAGAATTGAAGCAGATAGGAAAGACAAGCACAAGGCCCTCGATAGATATGTGGATAATCTCCATGCCAGTACCCAGATGTGCTCTGAGGTACTGCACAATGGTACCTCCTATACTGAGCCAACAGATATTGCCAATATACTGTCTGACAAATTCAGTGCCAACCTGACACCTCTCATCCCCCCCAAAGGACCAATTGCAATACCAGTAGATTGCCAGACACACAGTATTACTGCTGCACAGGTTAAAATAGCACTGTCCAAGGTCAAGAATACATCTTCTATGGGACCTGAGAATATCCCTGGCTGTGTTGTACATGAACTACAAAGTGACCTGGCACCACACCTGTGTGTCCTGTGCAAGCACAGCCTCACCTCAGGCTTTGTCCCACTAAATGGCACACTGCTACAATCATCCCTCTCCACAAAGTAGAAGTGACTACAGACCTTGGGAACTATCACTCCATTAGCCTGACAAGTCTGATATGCAAAGCTATGGAACACATCATCATGGACCTACTAAACAAGGATATATGGGATCTCCAAAGTCTGGATCCCACACAGGGGAGGGTAGATCATGTCTGCTCAACATGGTCAATTTCTTTGAGTCAGTCACCAGAGCTGTAGATGATGTCAAGGTGGTCATGCAGCCTACCTTCATCTGCCCAAGGCTTTTGATACCATTCCCCACTCTGGAATAATAGAAAACCCAGTAAGGTAGACATCAATCCCTACATCACTAGGTGGGTTGCAAACTGACTCATAGAAACCCTACCTATCTAGTTATTTCTACTATAGTATTACACAGTTATCAGATGTGCCACAAAACTTACATGAGTTCTCTTCATACCAAGTAACTACTATGATGAATGACAGTAGGCAGGCCTAGGAAAGTAGGGTGATGGAACAGTTACAGGGTGGTACACAAATCAAAATGGTATAACCCACACAGTGCATGATTCTCACACACACACACACACACACACACACACACACACACACACACACACACACGAACACACTTGCCAGCATTGGAATTAGAACTCCTGCCTATCTTGTTATGTCTACTATAGTGTTTTGCAGTTACTGCATGCACTACAAAGCTTACTGAGTTTTCACATGGCCCAAACTGCTGATAACTTCACAGCTGAGGTAAAGTATTACAGGTGGCAGTAAGTCTGCCTTCCATTCCAACCTTACATCATGCTAGTTCTTCCTGTCTTGGACTTCAAATGGCATTATGGCTTCATCAGGTTAATGTATCAATAAGTGTGGCACAGCTGGGAGCCATCAGCAGTACTCATTCATCCCAGAAGTAGCCCCAGGACTTACTAGTTATGTCCACCCCCGGCATGATTGCAGGGCAGTTTTTGGTGCGGTCACCCATTACCCTGGCACACTTGTCCATTCTGAGGCACTGTTGCAACTACCTCAAGAACACAGACAATCCTCCCCTCCAAACTCCAAACACTCATACCTGAGGGAGTTACTCATATATCACCCAATGTGGACAAATGCAATCTCCAGCAAAGACTGGACTAGCAGGCCAAGAGGATAAAATCAACACCTGCACCACACCATGTGGAACACATAGCTCACTATGTCATCCACTTTGACAGCCATGACATACAGTGAAAAGCCACACACCTACCTTCACAGAGGCACTCAGTGGAAATGTACCCAAACAGCACAGACCCGCAAGACAGACACCCACTCAGACACCATGACATGGCACATGCCAAGGGACACATATTTAACCTACACAATGTGCCCCTCAACCTAAGCTCCTAAGGCTAACCACCTTGCACAATACAGTGCCCATGGGTAACTGACTACTGAGGCAAGCACATATCCCACTCACTAAGATGAATATGGAGCAGGTAACAGACAAATATCTATCACATGCCAGTATCCAACACATGACACAGCCAATGATGGTACCCCACAACTACGAGTATCACTCTGTATCGATGTGGGTGTGAATGACCTGGGGCACACCTCCCTGGAGTACATGACAGGAGACATGGTTTAACTCTCTGATTATGTGGTCCAGTGAGGTGTGACAGAAGCCCTGAGAAGTATACCGCTGTCACCCAGAATGATGCTGTGGTACTATTGACAGATGATTGAATGTAACATTGATGTACGTGTTTTGTGTCATTCTCAGGGGATCCAGTATCTCTCTGCTTGGGATGACATGATTGACAGAACTCAATCCCCCAGAGCCACTAAGCTCCATGTCAGAATACCGTACTTTCAACATGGAGTGGTTTGTGTCTGTGTAGAGCAGTAGTTTACCTTGAATATTCATAAAGGCATGCTGCTCAGCTCTTACATGGACATGGATCTGTGTATAGGCACAGGAGTGTGTTTCTGACAGCAGAGCTGTCACAATATACATGCCCCCTGCATGGAAGTCAACAGTAGTGACAGTGTATGTCCATGGACACTACTGTTAGTGTCCATAGATAAAAAATTAAAAAGTAAAACAGTAAAGCACACACGATACATTTACAAGTATGTAAGAGCAATATTTAAAATCTGTCTCTAGTTGTTCCCCCATCATTATACGCTTTCCCCAGAATGTGTGCAAGTACAAGGTAATGCAAAGCCTCTGTCATGTTAACAATGTTCACACAGCCCCCACACAGATAATGGCACAGAAAGCAATGTCCATACCTCTAGCAAAATAGTCAAAACACGTTTTTCTTTTCATTTTATTTCCCCTCTCCAATAAAGTATAAAGTGAAGCAACAAATTAAAGAGCCATTGTAGGTCTTCAACCAAGGACCCCATACACCATGGTCAAAATACTTAAACACTAAGCCCATTGATATGTAGAGTACTATGATGTTTTTTTTTCAAAAAACATTTTTATTAAATTTTGTTAATAAACATGGACATAAAGTATTAAAAATAAACAATATAAAACATAATTATTTACACTATATACAAACATCCATGATAAACATTTGGTTTATCCAAGAAAGGTAATCAATATTTATTTAACAATCTCTCCAATTTTTGGCAAGCTAGTCTTTTCTGTGTTAAATTTGATGATCTCTGATAAATAGTTTGCATTTCTTTTTCACATACAGATTTTGCTATTGAAATAAACTCAGTAAACATAAGATCTTGCTTATTTTTCCAGTTCAATGTAATTATTTTTTGAGCAATAGCTAGAATTAACCAAAGAGCAGGTAACTAATGTCTAGGAATTACACTTGGGGTAGGGACATTGAATAATATCAAAGAGCTAGTAATTTGACAGTTATCAGACCACAGGGCTTTTGCAAAATGTCTAAAATCACTCCAGTATTGTGTGAGAGTTCTACATTCGATGAACATATGAACCCAGTTGGCTTCAAGAATATCACCACACCTCCAGCATTTGCTTTAATTACTCTTGGTTATAAGATCAATTCTGTGTGAAGTGTAAAAACTTCTATGAATAAATCACCAGATATATAGTCTCCAATATAAAGATGATGAAGAGTTTTTTTATTGAATTTAATAACCGTTTCTTCTTATTATCATTAGATAAAGGTTCATCATTAATCTTTATGGAGTAATTCGAAAAGCTTGGTCAAAAGTAATCAAGTCTTCTCATAGGATTGTATATACAAGTGATATGCTTAATTTATGTTCAATGTTCATCGAACTACACCATATGAATAGTTGTATCAATCTTGGTATGATATCAGTTTCTAGATTTATTGACACTCTCACTGAATTTTCAACAAACTGTTTTAAAGATTGAATACAGAGCCAATTATCTTGACAGACATTATATCCGGCTAAGAGAAAGTTCATTGGTTGGATGTTCTTATTGTCTATAAACTGGTGCCAAAACTTTAGATTATTCTCTTTAAGATTCTACATCTTATTGATACTGAAGGTATCTAGGCAATCTGGTGTATAAGCTATGGGAAATATAATGAAAAAGGTGTTCTTTAGACTATAATTGCTGTCAATAATATTTTTGAAAATATAAAATATTTTGTTTATACCATTTGAGAAGTGGCTAGGTTTCTTATTATATAAGCAATATTCATGGAATATCCAAAATATTTTGTTAATTCCAAAGGTTTCCTTAAACTGGGTTTCTGAGTTATCAGAGGAAGTTATATGTATTTCATGTAGTTGTTTCCAGCCGGAGGTGTATATGAATGAAGTCCAGTGTAGTATTATGTTAATAATAACAGATTTGGAATATAATTCTATGTTGGGAAAGCCAATCCCATTACTGTCTCAGGCTGTAACATGCCATTTATAGGCTATTCTTGGTTTCTTTGGGAACCATAGAAAAGTTAGTAATAGGGAATCTGTTTAAAGAATTTCTTAGGAGGTAAAATCAATGATTGGATGTAAAATAAAATCTTGGGCAAAATAATAATTTTTATTAATGTAAGTCTGTCTTCTATGGTGAAAAACATTTTGTTCCACTTTTTAGTCAAGTCACTGATTACAGCTAAAGAGCCTTCTATGTCACTGGATGTTAGTATAATATCATTCAGCAAAAAGCTGAACTTTTGGACAGTATCCCTCATTAACTTGAAATCATTTGATATTTGGGTTATTTCTAATAAATGATGCAAAAGGTTCCACTGATAAAGTGAAAAATAATGGGGATAGAGGGCAACCTTGTCTAGTTCCCTTATAAATTTTTACTGGGAATGATAGACATGAACCAATCTTAACAAATGCTTTAGAATCACAATAAATATTTAATATCAGTTTAGTGAAATCTGAAGTAAAGTTGAATTCTTTAAAGATTTTTTGCAAGTATGACCAACTAAGGGAATGGAATGCCTTATCAATATCCAGACTAATAATAGTTAATTGTTTTTCATAACATATCATGCACTCTGGTTATTAAACAGTAATGGAAAATAAATGTCAGGAGCCTGTACACCATAGTCAAAGCAATTAACTACTATGCACTGCAAGCTACACCATTTTATGATGTTTTTCCCAAATATATCATGCAGTCTGGTTATTTAACATTAATGAAAAAAAATGTCAGCTACCAGTCTTGAACCCAGAACCCTATACACTACAGTCAGAAAACACACCACTGCACCATCAGAACTACATGAATTGCTTTTGCTTTTTCAAACATATCATGCACTAGAGGCATACAACAATAGTGAGAAAGCTCTGTGGAAACATTCATGTGTTGTATAGACATATTTACATATCTCTGTATAAGCATATACAGATATCTCCATACCTATCTAAATTTGATCTATTTGTAGAATGTTATATATATGTTTGTGTGTGTGTGTGTGTGTGTGTGTGTGTGTGTGTGTGTGTGTGTTCACACACACACACACACACACACACACACACACACACACACACACACACACACACATATATGTATCTATATATATATATATATATATATATATATATATATATATATATATATATATATATATAGTCATTGTAAGGGGATCCAGTATCTGTCTGCCTGGAATGACATGAATGACAGACCTTGATGCTTTGTCAGAGTTGGCCTACATCTGTCACCCCTGGGCTTCTGGATACTGGCCAAAGCTCTTGCCACCCCATAGTGCCTTTAGTAGGTGGTGTTCCAAAAACCAAATTACCACCATAACAGCTACAAACAAATGCAATATGAGAGTCATGCTGCTCAATGCTAAAAGTCTAAATCTCAAAAAGAACTCACTCAAAACACTCCTTAAAATGGAGAACATCAACATTTGTGTTGTAACAGAAACCAGGTTCAAGGCAGTGGAAAGCACCAATGCACTACCAGGCTATAACTCATTCCACACCTTTCAGCTCCAGAACCTGGACCAAAGCTCCAAAAGTTGTGGTGTTTCCATATTTATAAATGATGTATACACCTCCAGAATGGTAGCCCAACATAATGCATCTGAGATACCTCAGGTGCAGCTAACATTGGGTAAGGCAGCGATTCAGGTCGTAGCCTGCTATAGGTCCATAACCATGTCCCAGGACACACACTCCATGTTCCTAAGCACTCTGGAGAATATTAGGGTCCAATCTAACACTCTCTTACTGGGCGACTTCAACTACCCCTCCATTAACTGGGAAAACTACTCCTGTACCAATACACTTGCTCAATGCTTTCTGGAATTCATAGATTTCAATGTCCTGGACCATCTCATTCTTATCCACACTAGAGGTAGCAATATCCTTGACCTGGACATTACTAACATGGGTGACTGTTGCTCTACACCAATAGTCAACTTCTCCCTGGTTAGATCTGACCACAAACTAATCACCTTGGAAATACACATCCCTCCCACCAACCCCACAAAGGTAACCACCATGAAGAACTTCTCCAAAGCTAACTTTGGTCTCCTAAAAACTGAGGTGGCTAACTTCTCGGCACCCATGCAAATGGAGAATTGCTGCATGACCACCGAATCATACACCAATGCATTGTATGAACATGTACACAAATACATGGATCTCACCATACCCAATAGATCAAAGATGCTCTCCTCAATAAAAAGTAAGCCAATCTGGATGTCCCCTGCCATAAAGAAATGGTACCACAGAAGGAAGAAACTGTTGCAAAAAAGGAGTAAACTCCCATGATAGTATGAACTATCTTATCAGCCTCAGTAAGAAGCTGAGATCCTTCATAACATCCACCAAAGCTAGCAACAAAAACAAAATGGCAACTCAGTCTAAAGACAATCACAAAACATTCTATAGCTATGTCAAGAATCTCAATGGCAACACTCAGATCTTCTCTGAGTTACAGCACAATGGCAGTAAATATACAGAACCAACTGATATTGCCAACATCCTGGCAAAAAGGTTCAGTACTTACTTTACCCCTCTTTCACTCACTAAAGGGCCCATCTCAATGCTGGATGAATGTAAAGCCCATGTAATCATAGCTGCACAGGTAAAAATCACATTCTCCAAAGCCAAGCATACAGCATCCATGGGACCAGACAACATCCCAGGCTGTGTTTACAAACTACATAATGAACTGGCACCCCACCTATTTACCATGTTCAATCATAGCCTCACTTCAGGCTTTGTGCCTACTGAATGGCACACAGTGATGGTTATCCCACTGCATAAGGGGTGAGCCACCACAGACACTGGGCACAACTGCTCCATCAGCCTGAGAAGCCTGATCTGCAAGACCATGGAGCGTATCATCATGGAACTTATAAACAATGACATAGCTAACCTCCAAACTGTGGACCCCACCCAGTTTGGGTTTGTGAAAGGTGCATCATGTCACCTAAACCTGACTGACTTCATTGAAGTAGTCACCAGAGCCAAGGAGAAGGCCAAGGTGGTTCACACAGCCTACCTAGACCTTGCCAAGGCCTTTGACAGCATCTCTCACTCTGAAATTACAGATAAACTCACTAAACTAGGCATAAATACCTATGTCACGAGATGGGTTGCCAACTGGCTTACAGACAGAACCTACACTGTGAAAGTAGCAGACTCCACATCTGAATCCACACCAGTGGCAAGTGGAATACAACAGGGTTCAGACCTTGGTCCTCTCCTGTTTGGCATCTACATCTCTGAAGTTCAGGCTAACACAGAGGGTCTATGGCTAACAAAGTTCACAGGTGACTGCAAACTGGGAGCCATTATTAACTCATGTAAAGATGTGGACAGTCTACAAAAGGTCCTCACGGAGACAGATGCCTGGTGTCAAAGCCATGGCCTCAAACTCAATGCCAAATAATGCATTGTCATCCCCTTTGGGTAAAACTCTGTGTCCATGAACTACCACATAGCTGCTAGTACACAACACTGAAAGTGTGATAACAGACCTAGGTACACCAGTGGATAGTAGTCTCTCCTTTGATAACTACATTGCCAAAGTACTCAGGAAATCCTTCTATGTGGCACATTGCATCACAACAGGTGTTTCATCCAGAAAAAGGAGATCATTGTTCCTCTCTACTCATCCCTCATTAGACCTATTATACAGTACAATGGCCTGTTTGGTATGTACCTCAAAAGACATCTACAACAACTGGAAACTCCACAGAATTACCTCACAAAGAGGATCACTGGCGTCAAACAGATGCCCTATGCAAACTGTCTCAAAATACACCAGCTTTAATACATTTCATATTGCCTATTCAGAGCCGATCTCTGCTTAACATACACAGCCATGTCAAACCCAGAGCTGTTGCACATGCTACACATGAAGAAATTCCAGTCCCTCCAAGACACATGCTCCAGGGAGCTAAACCTTGTCACCACAATAGGCAGAACATGCTGGAGGAATAGATTACTGTCCATAGCACTTTCCATACTCTGGAACAAACTACCCATTTATGTGAAGCAGAGCTCCTCATTAGCCCTCTTTATGATAAATAGTGACATTTGGATGGTAAATAGGAAATGTACCCTGTGATTCACCTCTGTGTGTCTGCTTGACAGGGGCACAGGACATTATTTGTCTTGTGTGGTGAAAGCCAAGGAATCTTGTTGGCTAGGCTTATATAGGCAGTACAGCCAATAGCCTAGTATCTACCTATGAACCTATGCACCTATATATATAGGAAGGACTATTGGTTGGCTAACAAAGAAGCTAAGAAAGAAGTTGCAATAGCAAAGAATAGGACATTGGCGGCACTGTACCAACTTCTGGAAGGTGACTCAGTAAGGGGCACAAAGAAACTATATCAGGTTGCAAGGCAAAGACAGAAAGATAAAAAAGATAGTCAGACACTCTTCATAAGGGATGCCAGCAACAACCTTCTCACTAGCCCAGAGGACATCAAAGGGAGATGGAAGGAGTATTTCCAGCAGTTTCTGAATGAAGAAAACCCCACAGAAGCTGTACTGCCACAGAAACAGCCTACAATGAGAGAAGAAGAGGAGCCCACCCTAGAAGAAGTAAGAACAGCACTAAGGTAGGTGAAGTCAGGGAAAGCAGCAGGCTCAGATGAGTTCACAGCAGATATGATAAAGATGCTGGGTGAGATAGGAGGGAAATGGCTCCTGAGGGTACAAATAGCAGTGTGGAGTGAAAGGCATATCCCAGATGACTGGAGAATAAGAATACTCATGCCAGAGTACAAGAACAAGAGGGACATCCACAACTGTGGGCAGTACAGAGGTATCAAACTCCTATCACACTGCATGAAAGTTCTGGAGAGGGTGATTGATAAACAGATACGCAGAGTAGTAGAATGTAAGATTAGACATGAGCAGTTTGGATTCAGATCAGGATGCAGCACAACTGACCTAATGTTTGTGTTGAGACAGATACTTGAGAAGAAGCTAGAGATGAGGAGAGAGTCTAACTGGGAATTCCTAGACTTGGAGAAAGTATATGACAAGATCCAAGAAAGCTGATCTGGGCAGTACTGTGGTGGTTTGAAGTCCCAAAAACATTGGTAGAATTAGTGCAAGCTATGTACAAGGACCCAAACAGTGTTTGGCCTCACAAAGGGGTTCCCAGTGTGTGTGGGTGTACATTAGAGTTCAGCTGTGAGCTCACTGATGTTCATACTGGTGATGGATTACATTAGCAAACAGGTTGGAGGGGATGGATCAACAAAGCTGCTGTATGCAGACGATGTGGCAGTACAAGCAGACTCTGAGCTAGAACTTCAGCAAAGGATAGGAGAATGGAATGCAAATCTGAAGGCAAATGGGATGAAACTAAGCACAGATAAGATGGTGGTAGTGGCAGCAAATTGGGGAAATCAGAAGAAGCTGAGAATAGCGATAGAAGGGAAAATAGTGGAATAGGTAAACAGCTTCAAGTATCTAGGAGGAATAGTTGAGGAGAAGGGTAGTTTGAATGAAGAGGTCAAAGTTAGAATCAGATGGGCTGCAGCCATCTGGCATAGAGTATCAGGTATAGTCTATGACAGAAGAATGTTAAAGAAGCTGAAAAGTAAGGTGTACAAGACAGTGGTGCGACCAGTACTACTGTATGGCACAGAAACCTTGGCAGTAAAGGCAGAACAGTTGAAGAAGCTAGAGGTGATGGAAATGAAATGCCTGAGAAAGATGACAGAATGCACACTGTGGGGCAGACAAAGAAATGAGGACATAAGAGCAGAAGCCAAAGTAGCTTCAATTGCAGAAAAGATCAAAGAGAACAAATTACGATGGTTTGGGCACATGTGTAGAAAAGCAGAAGACAATCTGGTGAGGGAGATTTGGGACAGACAGGAAGAAGGTAAGAGGAACTGAGGATGTCCATCAAAGAGGTGGACGAATTGTGTGAAAGAAGATTTGTGACAGTCAGGCAAGAGTGTTGAAGAAGGCAGGAATGTGGCAATGAATCGAGAAAGTTGGCAACAGTTAACACGATACCCTGACCCCATGTAGAAAAATGGGGAAAAGGGGGCTGATGATGATATACATATATATCTATATCTATAGATATGTATGTAGTCATATAACATACAGTGTAGACATACCTCAGAATCATACATATCAACCTCTTAGTGCAAGAATGTTGACCAAAGGCTGTACAAAGGGTGGGAAATGGGCCACATATATGGACATAGGCAGAATATTGCTGTCATAACTGAACAGTTGTACAGCAACAGGGACTGTATCAGCAGAACTGTCTGAATGATATGGGGATGGGAATTGACATGTATGTCGGTCTTCACTGACATAAATCCTTGCATCATAACAGTGTTAGCCAAAGAAATGCAAATAAACTGTGGAACAGAAACAAAGTATGGGCCAAACACCTGGATAGCCTTCACACAGCCTGGCAGTGGAGAGGTATGCTCACAACTTTTTAGTGCAATGAATCTGGAACAAGCCAGATGAAGTGGGGGACAAAGGCATGAGAATAGAGACATATCCAAATGATGTGAGTAGATACGCTGAGAAGATTGTTGTAGTAACAGTGTTTCTGCTAACCTATATTGACAGAAATATCGCCTTAGTGCATTTTATCGTTAATGTCTGGAAGCCAAAAGAAAGAATCACCTTAACAGATAGAAGCATACATAATCTGAGGGTTATGCTACTGTGCTGTTGAGATTCTATACATAACTATTGAAGGCCTTGTGGTTGTCTTCACTATCTGCTGCAATCAAGTTTTCACAGCTACCTTTACAGGAGTTGATGAGAGATATCAGCCTTTGGTTGAGGATGATGAGTATTCACAGTCTTAGGACTTCACCTTATTCCACATGAATTTCCTCCTTCTGTTGTAGAGTTTCTTTATGGCAGGGGACCACCAGATTGGCTTGCTTTTTTCTGAGGAGAGCATCTTGGTTGTATTGCGTATGGTGAGATCTATGTATTTGTGTGTGTGTATGTACAGTGCATTGGTGTATGATTCTGTGGTCATGCAATTAGTCTCCATCTGCATGGGTGCCATGCAGTTAGCCACCTCTGTTTTGTATGTGCCCAAAGTTAGCTTTGGAGAAGATTTCATTGCCTTTGTGGGGTGGTGGGAGGGATGTGGATTTCCTACTTGATTAGTTTGCATTAGTAAACAACCAGGAAGGAGTTGACTATTGGTGTAGAGCAACATTCGCCCATGTTAGTAATGATCAGATCAAAGATGTTGTGATGTCTAGTAGGAGTAAGAATGAGCATGTCCAGGGCATTGGAATCAATGAATCCCAGACAGCATTGGCCAAGTGTATTGGTACATGAGTAGTTTTTCCAGTTAATGGTGGGGTAGTTGATGTCAGCCAGTATGAGTGCGTTACTTTGAAACCTAACATTCCTCAGGGTGCTTAGGAATGGGGAGTGTGAGTCTTGGGACATGTCTGTGGACCTACAGCAGGCCATGACCTGTATTGCTGTCTTACCCAATGTTAGCTGCACCTGAAGTATCTCAGATGTATTATGTTATGCTAACAGTCTGGAGGTGTGCACATCCATTATGAATATTGAAACACCACCACACTTGCAGCTGCAGTCCAAGGTCTGGGCCAAACAGGTATGGAATGAGGGATAGCTTGATAGTGCAAGTGTGCTTCCTGCTGCCTTGAACCAGTTCTCTGTTACAGCACAAATGTCGATGTTCTCCAGTGTAAGGAGTGCTTTGAGTAAGTGCATTTTTAAATGTAGACCTCTAGTGTTGAGCAGCATGATCCTCAGATTATATTTGTTTGTAGCTGTTACAGTGGTAATGTGGTCTTTGGAACACTGCCTAAAAAAATTGCTATAGGAGTAGCAAGAGCCTTGGCCAGTATCTGGAAGCCCAGGGGTGACAGATGCAGGCCATCTGTGGCAAAGGATCATGGTCTGTCAAACATGTCATCTCAGGCACACAGATAGTGGGACCCCTTAATATGATAACAGAAATGTTGCCAATTGTTGAAATCAATCATTTTCAACTTGTACTGTGGTATCATTCTGGGTGATGGTAGGATGCTGCTCAGGCCTAGGATCACACCCATCTGGGCTACATAGTTGGAGAGCTCCTCCATGTGTGTTTCCATATAGTTCAGGGAAGTACATCTCAAGTCATTCACACCCACATGTACAATGACAGAGCCATATGTGTACCTGTTATTGGGGGACCTCACTGTGTGTGTATGTGACAGATCCTGGTGCCAACAGCCAGCTGACTGTCACTTTCTCCTTTTTCAACCTAGTGAGTGGGACTTCACTGCTCCTCACTATCAAGTCAAATATACCTAGTGTTTTTGCCATGCTGTTTTGCCTTAGGTGCTTTGGTTGACTGGCACACTGTTTAGGAGACATATGTGTCTTGTGATTAGTGTTGTGTGGTGGTTGTGGAGTGCACGTCTGCCTTGGAGGTCTCTGCTGTTTGTGCATTTTATTGAGAGCCTCTGCAAAGGTGGGTGTGTGGTTTGTGTTTTTATATGAAGGCAGTGCTGGTGTGTGTTCTGGAGAGCTATGTGTTCCATGTAGTGTGGTGCAAGTGTTGACTGTCTTCTCTTGACCAACTATTCTCATCTTGGTTGGGTGTGTGCGGCTTCCAATTTGGATATATAAGTACATCTCTTGCAAGTCTGAGTGTAGAGAGGTAAGCGGTGAGGGTTGCCAGTGTACATGAGGTAGTTGCGACATTGCCTCAGGATGGCCAAGTTCAGCAGGTTAGTAGGTGAATGCATGGGGTACTGAACTGTAGACATGCCTGCAGGGGTGGCCATTAATAATGATTACTGGAGCTGTTTTCTCGTAGAATGCTTAGTGCTGTTAGCACGCTAGTGTGTTAAAATACACACTACAAGATGTCTGGTAAAGTGCTAAGTTATAAGTTATTGAAAGTGCAGGAGAGGAGAGAACTAGTATATCTAAGTGACACATTGAAGGGCAGACTTGGGAAACACTCAGAAGCTAACATACAGTTCTGGATACAGCAATTCGGTATCTGGACTAGACTAGTTACAGGAAAGGTAACTAATTAGTATTATTTTAATAGTCAAATGTCTGGTATATTATATGTGTCTTCATGTAGTGTAGCTGGTGTACAATGGATGTGTGTGTGCATATCACATGTCCAACCACCCATGTATGCACATGTCCTATACAGTATACTCACACCCCTTTCTATTGTAATGACAGCACATACAGGCACACTATGTAAAGGAAATAATATACACCTGGCTTGCTACAAAATATACAGCCCTTGAACCCAGGAATCTGTACACAGTAGTCAAAGCATATAACCACTAAGCCATCTGAGGTGTACTATTTTACGATGTTTTCAACCATGGCATGCACTGCAAGCAGTTTGTCATGTGGAATCAGTAATAATTTTGTTGTCAATAAATTGCAGCACTGTCAGAGCCAAGAGCACCTTAGTACAATTCTGGCCCACATCAGATGAAGTTGGGGGACCAGTCTATGGACATACAAACACATTGATAATGATACAAAGGGACCCATGCCACTGACATCTGCTGCACTCCCTACACAGTACAACTAAGTACACAGTACACTGCTACAAAATCAGGACAGGCTACACACAATGGCCAGATATACACTGACCTCTTATCAATATAACTAAAATGACTAAAGATAGTAAAACAACAGACAACCAGCCATCAATACACACAAATGTTTTAATGTGTTTGCCATCAAGTATTACAACATTTCAAAACATATTTGCCTTAAATACAGGAAGCAATTGACACTTACTTACGTATGTTCTTAAACAGCCTTCAGTTACACTCCTCAGTTAACCCCCTAGGGGATACAGCATCAAATGATACAATGTAAATTGATTCTTCACATAACAATGTTTTTGTAAGTGTTTGATGAAACTGGGAAACAGACCTTTTCCAAAAATGTACATTGTAACCCACTACAGTCCACATGGTGAAATGTATGACAAGTAACAGCTATAGAACGTTTGTCCATGTAATAACTAATATCTCTCACATGTTCTAGCAGACTGATTCTAAGCCATGTCCTACTATTCCACAGACCCACCTCTTGACTATGCAGATTTCTACATGCTGTCCAGCCTTTGCACTCATATTAATGGCCCCTACCTCATTTAATGTGTCTTATTCCACAACATCATTGGGATGATAGAAGGAATGTCAGCACTAAATACTGATAGACCATACCTATCAACCTTCTATTGCATAACAACTGGACAAAGCCTATCATATAAGTGGAGGACAGAGGTCCAAACACAGGGCCATATTTGAAATATTGCTGTTATATGCTGAGAATATTGCTGGTGTTACAGGGTTGGTTGCAACATCTCTTTCCTGAGGGATATGAGGTCAGAAACACAAATGGATGTTGCCATTTACTGGCAGCAATGGCCGGAGTATGCCACTGATTTCTCAAGGACAACACCTGTCTGGGTAACACACCAAACATAACAGACAAACCTCTGGCCATTATGTGGATATAGGCCTACAGTTCAGAGCTATGCAGACACATAACTTTGTCAGACTGACATCCATGCAAAAGGATCATGTACACACAAAGCCTGTAAAACTAGCATTATTCACACCATACAACAGCAATACTCACATTCGGTCCTCAAGTCAGTAACCTTCTCCACCATTTAGTTGGCCTGTCTCCACAAGTCTTGTTGTAAGAGTTATTCCCACCTGCTGTGTGTAACACTCAATAGCCATACACCTCCAGGATGTGTTCTTCACAGCCAAGACAAAGGGACAACGCCCACATTAAGTACTCAATTATAGGAGTTTGTTGCCATGACATTGGCTATTGTAAGAACTACCCAACTGCTCTGCATGCAATTAGTAAGTGGGAAACACCAATTGGTGTACAGGCCATCACCTGGTCAAGAGCATTACCTACAAAAGGCATGCAGACACCTATTCCAAATATCTGTCTACCAGTACTCCACGTTGAGAAACAGAAAGATGTGGGGCAACCTTCTGATACAACCCAGTGCAGTGTGATATAATAAAAAGGTATGTGAAACAAGTCAGCATATAAGTGAATGTAGTATGTGTTTTCTAATAATGGGTAATAGGAGTCTGAAAGATTTATGCCTGAGCAAGACTTGCTGTAGTGATGTCCTGCTAAACAGCACCTATGGCCATAGCATCTGCCTCTCTCTGCTATGAGATAGAACACATCGCAGGACCCTAACTCACTTCAGGAAAGGACAGCTCACATATGATAAACACTGGGGTGTCTATCAAACACTATTGACTGTGCCACTGCTAGGCCAGCTGCAGGGATATTGTACATATCTATATGCCACCTGTGAATATGAATATGATTCACATATTTGTCATTTTAAAATCTAAGATAACTATATAGTGTGTATACACCTTCCATAGCCTGAGAACAGGCAGATTCCACACATGTGGATGGACAGGGGTGCTCATGGGTGGACTGCTGCCCATCATGGCTCTGCCACAAGTACCACAGCAGGTGTCACCGGATGCATGTTTTGGACTGTCATGGATGCACAGGCACATGTCACATCTAATACTGGACATATTCTCAGGGTGACAAATGCAGCTCTTCAGGCTATGTGTGGCAACATCCTTGATCTCAGAGATGTCCACCGTTATTATGCTGGGGTCATAGCTAGACAGTTGGGTGAGATGGTGGCAATTGTCAACTGTGGGATGTCTGTGCCACAGCAGGTGGCAGGAGTTAGGTATCAGCCACAAGGGCATAGGACAGCAAATGTACTGGGAGTACAATGGTGTAAAGCTGTAAACCATGGCCACATTTCTCACTCACACACACACAGTCAGAATACTGATGTCACATACACAAACATACACAGGTGGCACGACTGATATTAGAACCACTATCTACCTAGGTCTTGCTATTCAAGTGCTCTGCATTTATTGCACATGCCACAGAGAAAGTAGGGTGAAATGTACTCCACAGTTCCTCTAAGGTAAACAACATCTACTGGCCTTGCACAGTATGGCAATGGGAGATGTTCTGGGTGAGAATGGCCAGGAAATACTACCAGCTACAGACATATACATATATACACAATGACCAACACAGATACAGCCATACACACATTTGCCACAGCTGTGGTTAGCAGCCCTGCCTATCTCATCATTCAGCCCATACTGTTATAGAGTTTTGGCACACAGCACATGCCTTATTGGGCTGAAGAGTGACATCAGTTACCTGTATGGTCAATGGTGACAGTAGACCTCATACAGTGGACCTTGGGACATGTACTGTGGGTACCATGGTGTAAAAGTATTACACCCAGCACTCCATCCACATTGCATATTGTACTCACTCATACCCATGATAATGCTATGACAAAATTGCAATCACACATTTACCAGGAATGAGATTCAAACCTTTGCCTGCCTATTCAGTTATTGCTATTACACTAATATGCATTTATCTCATGTGCCACAGAGCTAGTAGGGTGAAGATTGTCCCATGGCTCTCCTAAGGTGAGCAACATTGCCATCCCTTGCAATGTTTTGGCACTATGCAGTGTATTTGGAGAATGGCGCCTCAGAATGCTGTCTTCTACAAATATGCACACTCACGCAGACTTGCAAACACATACACACACACACACACACACATACTCACATATGCCAGGACTCAAAGGGTAAACTACACCTGTCTACTCACTGGTAGAACAGTGTTATGCTGGTACTGCAAACTCGAGGTAGACCATAGGATGAATGACGTCACAAGGTACCTTTACAGTGCAGTACAGCAGCAGCCCTTTCTAAGTATAGCACTGGGGGTGTAGTGGGTCAGAAGGTCCTCAAAGTATTTTCAACTACAAGTTTACAAACTCACTAACACTGTTATACTCAGTAATGCACACAGATGCATTTGTCAGTACTGAGGTCCATTGGTGCAGGTGTCTCTGGGTGTGTACCAGGCTAATGACCATGGAGATATGAGAAGAGTAGGCCATGTGAGCACACTGGTATCATGGCACCTGACATTTGTCAGCATGCCATCTATCGACTACTGCCACTTGAGTGATCCCCAGGGTGACAGTTATATTCACCATCCACTCATCTGGATTTCTGTTGAAGAGGGCCAGTGAGGTGCTTTGATTGACACGTATGCAACATAGGATGGCTCGAGTACTATTGGCAAGTTAAATTAAATGCATGTTTTTTCCCTGGTCTCAATAATAGAGAGGAATTTATGTATTTAAAAAGAAAAGTGTTAAAACACTGATTGTTTTATGTTTTATCATTCTAATATTTAGCTTATTTTACCATGTGACTAGGCTTCTTATTTCAGATTGGATGTTGTTGGGTGATGTATTCCCAAGAATGGGCATTTAAAGTTTGTAATGAACAATTAATTTTAGTCTGAAGAAGTCTCTGAGAGTGAAGGGAGATGAAAGCGCTAACTGAAGTCATTGTCTTGTTAATAAAGTGCCGGTATACCTACAGATACTGCAATTTATTTTTTATTCTGTTTCTTGACAGTTATTTGCTTTTGCTGTGCTGCTTTTTGATAATATCTTGCATATTGTAACTCTATGATACAGACTGGAAAATAAAAAGTCTAACTGTCTTTCACTGCTTTTTAAATTGTACTCCAGATATAGTTTTTTTTTTTTTTTTTTTATTTATTCATTTATTTACTGTATTTTTAGGTTTTGTTACTGATTGAATAAGGCCTAGGTATATAATCAAGTTAAAAAAGGTTGATGAATGATACAGAAATTCCATGTCCCACTTCTATAACCATAAAATAAACAAATATTCACTTCTATTGCTGAAGAGCAAAGTATTATACCTCACATCTCAGTCTTCATTCCTCTCTGTAGCAAAATATTCTAGTTGATGGGACTTTAATGATGACCTTGATCTGGGATTTTATAGGTAAAATAACAGGTGGATCAGAACTTGAAGAAAAGATTCCTAGGATGTGACTAGTGACGTGATGATCTACAGCATTAACAAGCACATTACGTTACATCCCCAGTGGAAAACTTTGGGGGGAATTTAATAAAGCCTACAAGTTTTTTTTCCATGTAGGCATCACTCCGTGCTGCTAACATGGGCACGAACATTTTTAGATTCAGTTAGTGCTGCTGAGCAGCTCGCACGACCCAGCCAACACGGAAACTTCCATGGCATGCAAATCAATTCATAAGCAAGTGAATCTCATGCAAATGAAACAGGTAGAGCAATCCAGTAAGAAGACAGGCAGCTCTCCAGACCCTGTGTCAGTGTCCGTTCCATGTACAGGAATATAGACAGATAAAAGGAGCTGTAAAAATGTAGCTAGATGGACAGAAATGGCATAGAACATACAGATATGTGTGAAACTATCCTCCCTTTGTCTGATAAATTAAAGGAAATACGTTAAATTAAATTTATTTATTTTTAATAATCTGGGCATGTTTGAGTGGTGCAAAGCAGTGCACAAATATGCTTTATGCAAAAAAAAATGGAAAAAACAAAATTAATATAATGTGACAGAAATGTATTACAGGGCCCTACATGGAGTATTTGCAATGGTGCATTGGTGCTATTGCTAATGTGGCATGGCTTTGAAGCATGTAGTTTTCAGGCTGTGAGCACAGATTCCTATGCAAATGAAGTGGAGTTACTGAATAGCACAAAGGGGTGATCATGTCTGCATATTCCCTTTGTGTAGGTAGAGAATCATGTTGTTGTTGTTTACAGAGGATGTAGCTGACTTCAGGGGAGGGTGTGTCCAGTGATTTCTAAGCTTATTTCAGGCTGTTTGTATGGCACAACGCAATGCTGAGTGTATCCTTGCAGGGGAAGTGTGTGCACTAACTTCTTAGAAGTGTTATCTAAGGGGAGAGTGTTTCCCCCCTTGTTTGCGTGGCACACCTTATGCTGAGCATGGATGTCTGTGGGGGTGTGTACACTGACTGCTAAGCTTTGTTTACAAATGGGCTGCACATTTGCACACTACACCGTAGTGCTGATTGTATCTAAAACCCAGTGACATATTAATTAGTTTTGATCTCTGTTTAACTTAAACTAGGGCCATTAAATGATGTTAATGATATACTGGGCAAGTGGAATGCATCATAGGTAGTCAATCACACATTCAGCACTTACAGCACAGCACTATAAAGTATGCATATAACCTACAATCTGATTTTTCCCCCATATTCTGCACCATTAGAGTACAGGCATGGTAATTTAAGAATGCTGGGGCTGCTGCAGGTCTGCTACATCTGTATCTGCTAGATGCTGAAGTCAATGCTGCTGCTGACAATAGGCCTAGGAGCTACATGAGCTGGAGATTGTAGAGTGCTACAGGGTGGACAGGGACACAAGAACTCACTGAGTTCTGCCACCCTCAATTCAGACCCAGAGCCAACAGAGGGGAAACCATCCCACTGGAAACAAATGTATGCGTAGCCCTTAGAATACTAGCTACATGTACTTTCTAAAAACCAACTGGGGACATGATGGGGGTCTCACAAGCATCTGCTTCCAGGGTACTCCATCAGTTCCTGGATGCCATGCTACCACATGCCAGAAAGCACATTTATCTTCCCCTCACCCCTGAGGCAGGGGCCAGCAATATGCAACACGTCTACCATGTAGCACACTACCCTAAGGTACTGGGTGCCATAGATTGCACTCATGTACACATCAAGTCACTACCTGGTGTGGATGGTGGAATCTATGTCAACAGCAAGGAGTACCACTCCATCAACTGCCAGGTCATGTGCAATGCCCAGGGCATTATTATGAATGTGTGTGCTGGCAGCCCAGGCAGTTATCACAACTCCCATATCTGGCACTCAACACAGCTGTACCCGATGTTTGCTAGGGGGGACATCCCACATGGCCATTTACTGGGGGATGCTGGCTACACACTGGAACCATGGATCATGACACTCATCAGAAACACACACGCACACACACACACACACACAGGCACACACACACACACACACACACACACACACACACACACACACACACACACACACACACACACACACACACACTGAAGAATGCCATAATGAGGCACATGCACAAACTGGGAACATCATAGAGCATGTGTTTTGGCTTCTGAAGTCATAATTTCAGTGCCTCAGTATATCTGGTGGAGCCCTGCAGTACTGTCCAGCCACATGTTCCCATATAGTCACAGTATGTGACATGTTACACAATATGATCCTGTGGAAACAGCTGCAGCAGGATCAGCAAAGGGAAGGGAAGGGATACACAGCCCCCCACCAGTACTTATGTCATCACAGCCACACTCACAGGAGGACTCAGAGGAGTAACTCCCAGATTATTTCCCTGTAGGCAGAAGTAGGGGTTCCCAATACATCCTCACTTAGTCTAAGAGGCAACACATAGCACATTAACTGACAACCTAGGTCCATAGGTACTGACACCTTACTCCTACTCACATACATATAATAAAATTGTTGATGCCAGACAACCCACAAAACCTGTACCTATCCATGTATTGGCTGTGTACTGCTTGCATCAGACAGAGTCAGCCCTAAACTACAGTTCTGTCAACTGCTGCATTCGCAGGGTAAGTCTCTAGCCTATACACTACTTGTAAGGATTACTGTAATATAGTATCATACATATGGATCTGATGCATTTATGCAAGGAAATATAGTGGGCTATGTGGACAGAAGTAACATCCACATGGGACTACAGGTACCCAGTCCAATAGTATGCATTCCCTAATAATCACTAGGCCTCATGGTTGGAATATGCAATACATCAGGCAAGGGAGTTGTTAAACAGTGGCGTCAAATGATATTTGGACTACTGCCTATCCCAGCAGGTCATGAGCTGTGATTCTCCCACCCCAACACAGCAGTGTTCCCATATAAATCCTTTAACAGTAAGTCAGCAATGACATATTCGCTGACCAGGCAGTCTCAGGGATGTAACACAGAACTCAATCACACACTGTCTGGCAGCCTGTGTGGCTCAGTGGACTAGTGAAGTTAGCATGGCTGATGGTGTTGATGCTTCTAATTTGGAAGTAGGAACTCTGTTGCGTGTGAGGTATTATGTTAGTGTTTTCACAGACTGTCAGTTTGTGTGTGGTGTAACATTATGAACCTCAGTGTACGGCAGATAACTGGGGAGTACCATGGACAGTTAGAGTGATGTACAGTACTGCAGAAAAAAGGGACAGATGTCAATGTCTGTATCATACCTCTCAACCTCTTAGTGCAAGAAATCTGTTCAAAGATAGACAAAATGGGGGGGACACAGACCCACAAATAGGGGCATATGGTAAATACTGCTCTCATAAATGTAAACAGTTGCTAAAATAACAGAGGGTGTATTTCAACATACATCCAACTTGCACTACATGTGTGCCTTTGCATGTTATATACACAATGATTGGAAGTGGTGCTAACCTGGATGTAGCCATGGCTGTGTGTAAGCCTGTCAGAGCATTTTACATCATGTCATGGAACCATAGAATGTTTGATCATCACCAGCATAATGGTCATACAGCCCTCACAATCATAGACATCTTTATACCAATAGTTACAGGATCAGCACATATTACCCCAGTCCACAAGGGACACAGGCAGATGCCCAGTGTTGAAATAATGGTCACCCAGCCATTCATACAGATGGCATGTGGTGAGGTGCACTGAGGTGCTCTGTGTGCCATTAGGCAGGGTTCTGTTTCAAGGGTGTGTATAAGTCTGCTAGACAAATATCTCCTACAAGCATGTAGTACCAACGTCACATACAAGGTTAATGTCCTTACAATGGGTTATCCATCTACTATGTCTCCTATAGATAGGCAGCATATGCAATAAAGCAGGGTCACATATTGCCCTGTATGCAAGGCACAGATCACTTATGTGTATCTATATGCCACAGGTGACAATGGCACTCATTGCAGACTATCCCCATTGAACATATCCTGGAGACATGAAATGACCTTGTGAGAGACAATACTGTTGTGTGCAGTTGCTAGTACTTCTTGGAAAGGTACATCACCAGATGGCCATTGCACTCAGATATTGGCATGCTGAGGGAAGAGTACTTGGAGGTTATGATCATGTCACTTACAGGTGACTGTGGCCTCAGCTATAACATATGATTCCTGTCATACCACTGAAGAGACAGGGTTATCTGAGGTATATTAGGTGTAAACCTGTGTGGCTAGGTCTCTGTGCCCAGTTCGTTCACTCCTATGTACATCACATGTTGTGACTGATGTGCTACTTACCAGGTACATAGGTCTAACTGATGGAACTGACACTACATATATATTTGCATGGAGCTTATGGCTATTACAGCACCGATAAGCATGTGTCAGCAATACCCTCTTGCAGGATAGTGACATACCACAGAGTCTCTATGAGTGCTCACAATTTGCAGGCATCAGCCAATGTTGTTAGCCACAGTCACTTAGAAGTCACATGTATTGTGGTTGAATGTATTCCAAGCAGTAGAGGACCCAGGACTGCATCCTGTTGAGCAATGTTGCTGACAGATCAGCTATTGGAGGTGGATGTCCCTATGTTGTGTATGTGTGCCAGCAATGGGCCACTTATTGAACTCTACAATGATAGTACCGTGGATGACTAAGTGGGTGTTTGGTAAATGTTGCCTGTGCTGGGGATATACTCATATGGCTTGGCTGAGTCTAGGGGGTTGTATGCCCTTACATACCCTCACACAGGTCAATGGTCACTGCCTCCTAAATGTCCACCACATGTAACAGTCATGCTCCCCCTGTCACATATCTAAACTGTGTACAGTCAATTGTGTGTAGAACACATATATGTGTGCTGATCAGCTCCATGGTCATTGCCCCTACAGCCATACAGATATGGATACTCAGACAAAGAGGTGTAGAGTTATGTTGGTCAGCGGATGCCCCACCTCTGTGCAAGGGTGTAACAATTGCCATTGTCTACTCAGCTGGTGGGCAGCCAGTAGTGTCAGTATGATTGCAACAATGTTTCACTGTTAGATAGAATGTAATAAGTAACGGAGCAAGCAGGTAGTCACTTCTTTTGTAAAACAAATAAAAAACTTTTATTGCAACTTGATAAGCACTCTCGCTAAATCATCTTCTTCAGATCAACAATTTTAGTGATGGAGCATTTATCTGACTGGCTGGCAGACAAATATTTTACTTTAATGTTTCAATGTTGTTAGTAATCTTTGTGAGATCACGTGTGGGATGTAGCCTGGAATGTTAGCATGTGTGACAGATTCTGTGTATCCTCCAATGAGATGCCATTTATAAACTGCTCTGTAAATATGGAAGTTATGGAACAGGTTGTAGGAATGTCATGTATCACATGTGGTGGGGACAAGGGAGTGTAGTTGACACAGGCAGTGTGGGTGTACAGGTCAGGTATAAGTCCAGACCCATCATATATGTCACCGACAATCTGAGTCTGTCCTTTGAGGTCACACATGTAAGTACACTGTGCATTGTGGTTTTGCTTTGTGTGGCTGGCTACTTTTGTCACTTACTGTGTCTATTCAACATCACAATAACACAATGTGCTTCTTTTAGCTGGGAAGGTAGTGCCTCCATGTAAGGGGGGCAGCCTCATCCCAACTGCCACACAACACTGTCCTCCTGTTACTGTATAGCCTGCTAATGGCAGTTGTCCATCAGTCAGGTTTGCTGAGCCATGATGAGTCTGTGTTCCTCCTGTCATGTACAGCTGAGTTCATGCCATTATAATGCTGCTGACATAATGTATGGGTGTAGAGTTCTACATATTTGCCTGTTCCATCTGAAGAGGGGGTTGGGTGCAGTCACGCTATGTCAACCATCCCACAGAATGTAATAAATGGCTGTCTTGACATATATGTCAGTATTGTCTGCAAGGGGGGGTATGGGCCAGTAGTTCTAAGGAGACTGATTTGTGGCCATATCCCACCAGGGAGGACCTTACATTGGGGGGCTGTACTGGTCACACATATTGGTAAACACATGATGCACTACATTGTTTCCCCATGTGGGGATGTCACAGCACTGCTGCAGGGCATTGCAGGTAAGGCCCTGGACCATCCTTTGGGCAACTGAGCTACAGCATGCCTAAGCAACACAGTGTGTACATATTACACTTCCCTAACATGTTTGTCTGTGCTCTGCACAGACACCTTGCATGGCTCTCTTCCTACAGCATGCTGGAAGTAACTGCAACACTCACTTGCAGGGAGAACAACTAGCAGGTAATGCAAAATTGTTGTCCCCCGATCTCTGAGTCATGTCATCTGAAATGCCACAATAGCATTTAGCATTTAGCATGGATACGAGCAATGACACTGTCATACACCTAGTGACACTGGACCAAACACTGTCACATTTGCTCAAGGCCAGATCATGTTTACCGGCTGTAACCAGCAGACCCCATTGAGTGTTACACTATGCAATGGATGCCAGACATATGTCTCATTCCACCAACCATGGCCTGACAAGCTATATGACAATATTAGGCCAGCAGGCCTTGCTGGAAACTGTGTACATCATATACAGAGTGTTATGTCAGCTTGCGGATAGGTAAGTGTCTGACAGTATACTCTGGGAAGATAGAAGTGGGAGACCTGAGCTGCAATGATGTCAGTCACCAGTGGGATTCATCATCCTCCATTACTGGTGCACCCCATCTACCTATTCCCTTTCTGAAGTCACAGCCGATGCCACTGGGCTCTGACTGAGTACATTAGCAGGTGATTGTGACAACTCCCAATATGCATACTCCTACACAGAATCAACAGGTATCCAGGATGGCCTGAAGACATAGTCATTTGTACTTTTAGTCACTGATAAAGATTAACTGCCAACAACTGGACAATATTATCCTGTGGGGCATCATCCACCCCTATAAAATATTGTAGTGTCTACACACTGCACACAGTTGAGCCATTATACATGGAGTTATGGACACAGAGAGTAATGTAACCTTTGACTATTACTGGTTGGTAAGATGTGGGCATGCATTCACTGTTGTGCACCCTACACCAACAGGTTTGGTATGTAAATCCCAGATTGTCACTGCTATACTGAATGTGGCAGTCATCACAGCTATCATTGTATGCAATGGCACCCTTGCTATGTCATTACACAGGCATATCGTACAACTGTAGAAGCCACACAGGTTCCATGGCACACCAATAATACACAGCATAGATAACATGTACTATGGAGTCCATGTAACAACCATACATAGGTAGTCTGTCCCCTAAATGCTTTGAAGGGGATGTGTCTGGGTCCATAAAGGTAGGTGTTAGATCTCGCTGTGTACCTCCTGCGTATCCATGACAGGACTAACCCATGTCTCATCTGTTCTATATGCCTACAACATCACTGTGGTATACATAGTACATGCTGGAGAGACAGGTATGTAACACAGACAGTACACCCTACATGAAACAGGCCCCCCATACATGTGAAGCAAACATCTGCTGTGACAGATATGTGCAAGTTACACACTGGGATGCAGAGCACGGCAGTCATAAATGATGTTGGGAAACTGTCTGTACTGGACACAGGATATTTGTTAATGGGTCATCACCATCACCACAACTTGTAGATGTGTTAGTTCTCAAAACCCTGGTGACATTTATCAAGGGTAGCAGACCTTCTCACAGATTAGGGATGCATGAGTATGCTGAATGCCACTGTTGTCCTTTTAGCCTGTTATACACATATGGATCTATGGATCCATGCACTTATAGTGCTGTACCTTGATGAAGACATATTTCTGCTGTGCTGACATGTCATCCCCTGCTACTTCATTGCAGTTGTGTATCCATAGATTATCCTAACAAACCCCTGAAACAGAGACATAAACAGGTCTGTAACACACCTGTCATTATGTAAGTATACAGCTATTAAAACATCATACAACATAAGGTACACAAAAGTATGTATCGTACTCATGAGAAATGCCAGCATACAGTATCTGTCATTAGCCACTACAAGTGGCATGGCAAAACAACACTGCATTACACAAATACATGTTAACTAATATAGTCACGTTCTGCATCAGACACATAGTTTCATTTCCTTGCATCGATGACAGGGATGTGGCACAGGTATCATCACTTGCACAGGGTGTTGTGTGGGAATGCAGGAGGCCTGAGCTGACCCAAAATGTTGACCATGGAAAGGTGCCGTGTGTGTCTGTAGGTGACCTGCATTTGACAGTGGTGTGTGAGTGTGCACATGTACACAGTCAAGTTCAGTGCTAGCCCTACATGTGTGTATGTCGGACAGCTTTGGACTGTACATGGTAGAGTTGACAGTTCACTGTCTCTGGCCATAAACATGGGAACTGGCTCTTCCAGTGCAGTGGCACCTCCATGTCCAAGATCAGAAGCGTTGTTAGTACGTGAATGTGAGTGCTGTCTGCTGAGACCATGTCTCCCATCAGAATGCCCAGGACCATGAGCCTATGGCCTGCTACATTGTGATGTGGACAGCACACTCCCCTCTGTAGCATTGGATGTACTGCTACTATGGGAGCATGATTGTGAATGGCCATGTGGACTCTCAGCAGATGGGGTTGCAGACGTACGTCCACTAGTCTGATGCTCAACTCCAACCACATGTTCCAGCACAGATAATATGTGGTCCAAGACAGGCCCTGTCTCAGCCCTTCTGTCCACTGCATCAGTCAATCAATCCATGGTGTTCCCAATGTGGTGGAGGCAGTCACAGATGTCAGACCGTCCTGCATCCATAACCCTAAGTATATGCCTGGTGTTCCATTCAGAACCTGCTTGTGCCTCCCTGATGGCCTGAAACATGTGCCAAGTGACCCATGATGTGACACCTGCAACAGGTGGTGGATGGACAGCAGGTCTCCTACAAGCACCCCTGTCAATCCACCTGTGTGGAACCTTGTCAGCTCTCTGGCTATGGTCAATGTCTACACTCACTGGAGCCATAATTGCCACAATGTCCTGGTCAATGTCCCCACCCTCTGACTGTCCAATATCTGTGGCCTCCGGGGACAGGATATCTGTGTGCATACTGACTGTGTGCAGTGACAATGGAGGCAGAAGAGGGATGTCTACCGCTGGGAAAGATTCAGCCCCCAATGCCTATAGCTGTGCCTCACTGTGGCCACCATCAACATCAGAGTCCAAAGAGACGCTGACATCAGGTTGTGTAGGGGACAGAGAACACCCCCCCCCAGTCACCTGTGATAAGAAAGAAAAAAGCAGTACATGAATACCGGCACTATTGTGTACAAAAAATCCACCAATGCTAATAATAACAAAGACCCAAAACTGGATTAGTAGTCAAATTTTTTCTCTCCGCTTTCATCCACAACAGACTTTCTCAGAACAAAATACACATTCAACTCAAGGCCTTTATAGCAATCGCTTCAAGTAAATCAAGTAAAACATGACCAGTACAATTTACCTTTTAATTAAGCAATATGACAGTATATTTGATAAACTGCCACATAAAAACTCAGTACACCTATCTTAACAAATATATTGAAATAAACATTTCGCTGACTAATTTAATGTCCTTTCAACCTTTTGAGTTTTAAAAGGCATTTTAGAGTAAATGCCTCATTTAAACCAGGAGGCTTATCTTTTTTCAACTGTCACCACCAAAGTGTTTCTGTTTGTTCAACTACACTCCTGTGATTACACCCCTCTTAGATCCTTATGTACCTGTTCCAGAATGTAAAATAAAAACATTCTACCCTGTTTACACACATTTTGTTTAAATAGGGCATTATTCTAGCCCTTAACTTTAATAGAATATACATGTTCCTTAACAAAACAGTGTCATGCTTACCAGGAGGAGGATCATGGCCTTGGCCACTACCTGACGGACCTGTAAAAAGTTGAGGGTGAGGTAATGTCAGTACCAATGCATGTTGCAGCACAACAAGGTAATACATCCATATAGCTCACATTTACAGTACCTACTGTGTTCCTTATTGTATTGGTCACATTCTGAGTATGACAGTACAACTAAGGAACTAAGGTAACCCCCTCAAAGACCTAAGACCTGACACCCATGTAAAACTATGAACAGCCTGACACACTGACTCCTACAGTATTACAGTGCTGATCACAGAAAACCTACCTACATGCTCCTCTGCTGTGGAAACTGTGGCACCTACCTCCACAATGTATGGTGTGTTGGATGCCTGAGAGCTGTCATATGTGCCTAGGTTTGCCAGGAGTTCCTCAGTGGCCATGAGTGGTTGTTCTGCTGCAGGCCCTCCACCGGTAATAGCATGATCCCTGGCTACATCTGCTGCCCTTCATCATGCAGCATTGATAATGTTCATTGCATGGTGTCAAACCTTCTCATATGCCCTGCCTTGATGGCCCATATCATTCACATGATGGACAAGATCTGCCCACAATGCAACCCCCTGTTCCCTGTTTTGCCTCCCCTTGGACAGAAGGATGTGATGATGTTGCCTTAGTCCTTCAGGTATAATTTTATTTTCCGCATCAGAGAAGGGTGCATGACATCTATGGTACATGATTTCTGAAAGACAAAAAAAGGGGATCACATTACAAGATCACATATGTGGAAGTACACTGTGCATTTTTATTTGTTGTATTTTGTATTACTGTATTGCCTTTTTCTATTTTGCATAATGTGATTTGTTTTCTTTACACTGTGTTTTACTTGTATTCTGCTTTTAAATGCATATTAAAACTTGAAGAGACCACAAGTCTGTCTCTTGTGAGTCAGACAGAAATTAGAACAGGTCAATTAAGGAGTCACACATAAGTTAGAACACATCAGTTAAGGTTAATTATCTGTGAACTGAGGAGGTGGAGTTAGGAATGAAACCTTCTCTTTAAGGGGTAAAATAAAACATTTCAAAGCTTTACTGGAAAGGCTCACCCAGACTCTGCTACAGTTTGCTGTGAGGGAAAGGTTAGTTTGCATTTTATTTCTTGCATTTTGTATTACTTTATTCCTTTTTTTCTATTTTGTATACTATGATTTGTTCTCTTTACACTGTGTTTTACTTGCATTCTGCTTTTAACTGCATATTAAAACTTGAAAAGAGACCTCAGCTCTGTCTCTTGTGAGTTGGACAGAATTTTTTCCCACTCGGTTACTGTTGTGTTCTTAAACACCACTGTCTTTCTAGTTGCTTGCCCCTTATGTTAATTTGACCATATATCTCATTTCCTCTCTGCTTTTACTGGCTAGTGTGAGTAAGCACAAAATTATCATTTTGTGAAATCACTCCCCTTCAGCTATTTAAATTTATTGGCCACCCTACTGTATTCCATAGTACCAGATCTAACTCTTCTAGTGCACACTGCAGTGTTTAGGATAAACTATTTTTTTCATTTTACCTTTAAGGATCTATTGCAAGACCACCAGTTACTGGAGAGCCCACATTCTGCCTCTCAGTAGTCATCTTGGGATTAGTGCTTCTGTTTTCTCCTGGTGAGAGAAGGAGTGCATTTACATCATTTCCTGGAGACTGCTGATCATCAGAAAGCTTAATAACTGCGTTATAGGTGACAGCTTGGAATCTGTGCTTATATTCTGATCCAGGTGAGAGTAGGAGCAGAGTACATTGATTCCCCACTCTTTCTGGTTGGAGAGTGAGTGTCTGTGCTTAATGTACCTGATTGGTCTGGTTGCTATTCAAGGCATCAACCAGGAAAAGGCTACTAGCCTGCAGACCCTTGCATCATCTGGGACAAGACTGTGGATAACTAAGCAGGTTGTGGCCTGCTTCTCTTCTTAGGATTGGTACTAACATTTTTCTTCTGGTGAGAGAAGAAGCAAAGAAGCATTGTATCTCAACAGAGTGAAGCTGTGCTGAGACCAGCATTAGTAGTAGCCAGGCAGTAGCCAGTCATGCAACTCCCCTATTTTCATCATTCTTGACAAGCTATTTTTTTATTTTTCAGTAAGTACTGCTTGATTTCTTTCTAACTTCAAAATATCTGCCTGAATACTTCATCCTTAAATTTTCAGGGTCTATGTATTAGTTTCCTCTGAAGTGTTTGGCTGTGATCTGTACAGACACAGACACCTTGAGTAACATTTTTTCCTGTAAAAGGAATATATAACAAAATAGCTCCAGTACTTAGTAATAATGATGATCCCTCCTGGCATGTCTAAAGGTCAGTTCCCTGTGAACTTGGGCATTCTGAGGCAGTATAGCAACTGCCTCATGTACACAAACAACTCTCTCCTCTTACCTCCCAACACTCAGACATGTGGGAGATGCACTTATATATCCAAATTGGAAGCCATGCACTCTCAAGCCAAGACTGCAATAACTGGTCAAGAGGAGAAGGTTAGCAACTGCACCACACCACATGCAATACATAGCCCTCCAGAACACCCACCATCACAGCTCTCACATAAAAACACAAACCACATACCTACCTTCATGGAGGCACTCAATAGAAATATACCCAAACAGAAGAGACCTCCAAGGCAGAAACCCACTCAACCATCACAACACAGCACAAACCACAAGACACATAGCTCACCTACACAGTGTGCCCCTCAACCTAAGCCTCTAAGGCAAAACAGCTTGCCCAATACACTAATCATAGGTGACTCGATAGTGAGGTGCACTGATGTTCCACTCACTAGGGTGAATAAGAAGGATAACAGTCAGCTGTCTATCAGGTGCCAGAATGCGACACATAACACATGCACTCAGGTCACTCCACAACAAGTACAAGTATGACTCTGTCACTGTCCATGTGGGTGTGAATGACCTGAGGCACACCTCCCTGGAATACATGAAAAGAGACATGGAGGTGCTCTTGGATTATGTGGCCCAGGCAGGTATGACCCTAGCCCTGAGCAGCATCCTACCATTGCCCAGAATTATACCGCAGTAGCAGTAGAAAATGATTGACTTCAACAATTGGCTGTTTCTGGTGTCATTTTAAGGAGATCCAGTATCTATCTGCTTCGGGTGACATGATTGACAGACCTCGATGCTTTGTCAGAGATGGCCTGCATCTGTCACCTCTGGGTTTCCGGATACCGGCTAAAGCTGTTGCCACCCCTATAGTGCCTTTTTTAGGCAATGTTCCAAAGACCAAATTACCACTGTAACAGCTATAAATAAATGCAATCTGAGGGTCATGCTACTCAATGCTAGAAGTCTAAATCTCAAGATGCACTTGCCTGAAGCACTCCTCAAAATGGAGAACATTGACAGTTGTGCTGTAATGGAGACCTGGTTTAAAGCAGCAGAAAGCACCCCTGTACTACCAGGCTATAACTCATTCCACACCTTTTGGCCCCAGAACATGGACTGAAGTTCCAAAGGTGGTGGTGTCTCCATATTTATAAAGGATATGCACACCTCCAGACTAGTAGCCTAGCATAACGCATCTGAGATACTTCTGGTACAACTTACATTGGGTAAGACAGTGATTCAGGTCACCAACCATGTCCCAAGACTCTCACTCCATGTTCCTAAGTACCCTGGAAACTATTAGGGTCCAACTCAACACTCTCATACTAGGCGAGTTCAACTACTACTCCATCAACTGGAAAAACTACTCATCCACCAATACACTGGTCCAGTGCTTCCTGGCATTCATCATTTCCAATGACCTGGGCCAGCTCATTCTTACTCTCACTAAAGGAAGCAACATCCTTCACTTGGTTATTACAAACATGGGCAAACATTGCTCTACACCAATAGTCAATTCTTCCCTGGTTAGATCCGACCACAACCTAACCACCATGGAAATCCACATCTCAACCCCCCCCCCCCCCCCACTCCTGCAAAGTTAACCACCATGAAAACCTTCTCCAAAGCTGACTTTGGGCTCCTAAAAACAAATGTGGATAACTTCACGGCATCCATGTCAATGGAAAATAGATGCATGACTGCTGAATCATACACCAGTGCACTGTACGAGCATGTACATAAATGCATGGAACTAGCCATACCAAACAGAACCAAGGTGCTCTCCTCCAAAAAAAAGGAAGCCAATCTGGTGGTACCCTGACATTAATAAACTCTACAACAGAAGGAAGACACTGTTGAAAAAAAAGTGAAATCCCAAGACTGGAAAAACTTCCTTATTACCCTCAACAGAAAGTTAAGATCCCTCATCAACACCTCTAAAGCCAGTTACGAAGGCAGAATTACAGCAGACACTATAAATAGCCACAAAACCTTCTATAGTTAAATCAAGAATCTCCATGGCAATACCCAGGTTTGCTGTGAGTTACTCCACAATGGTACCTCCTATACTGAGCCAATAGATATTGTCAACATGCTGTCCAACAAATTCAGTGCCAGCTTTACCCCTCTCTCCCCCTCTAAAGGACCAATCACAATATTGGAGGAATGCCAGGCACTCAGCATTACTGCAGCACAGGTTAAAGCTGCATTGTCCAAGGCCAAGAATACAGCTTCTATGGGACCTGACAATATCCCTGGATGTATTCTACATGAACTACAAAGTGAACTGGCACCACATGTGTGTGCCCTGTTCAATCACAGCCTCATCTCAAGCTTTGCCCCTACCGAATGGCGCACTACTACAGTCATCCCTCTCCATAAAGGGGGAGTAACTACAGACCTTGGGAATTATCACCCCATTAGCCTGATGAGTCTAATATGTAAAGCTATGGAGCACATCATCATGGATCTAATTAACAAGGACATAGGGAATCTCCAAACTCTAGATCCCACACAATTTGGTTTTGTGAAAGGGAGATCATGCCTGCTCAACATGGTTGACTTCTTTGAGTCAGTCACCAAAGCTGTGGATGAGGGCAAGGCAGTTCATACAGCCTACCTTGATCTGGCCAAGGCCTTTAATACCACTCCCCATTCAGGAATTATTGATAAACTCACCAAACTAGGCATCAACCCCTATATCACTAGGTGGTTTGCAAACTGACTCACAGATAGAACTCACAGTGTGAAATTAGCAGACTCCAAGTCAGACTGCCAACCAGTCATGAGTGGAGTCCCACAGGGATTGATCCTGGTCCTCTCTTGTTTGGCATCTACTTCTCAGAAATGCAGGCCAACATAGAGGGACTCTGGCTGACTAAGTTCACAGATGACTGCAAGCTGAGAGCCATTATTAATGCCCCAAGTGATCTAGACATCCTACAGAAAGGTCTCACTGAGACTAATAACTGGTGTCAAAACCATGGCCTTAAGTTTAATGCCAAAAATGCGTCATCATCCCCTTTGGGAAAAACTCAGTTCCCACTAATTACCACATTGATGGGAGCCCACTGAACACTGAAGGCATTATGAGAGATCTGGGGACACAGGTTAACAGCCACCTCTCCATCGACCATAAAATTGCCACTGTGGTCAGAAAGTCCTTCTATGTGGTACATCTCATTACCGAGTGTTTTGCATCCAGGAAGAAAGAGGTCATCATCTCTCTCTACTCTTCCCTCATTAAGCCAACTGAGTATAATTTGGCATGTACCTCACTATACACATGCAACAGTTGAAAATGCCCATGAAGTATTAGTTAAATGGTGTGTGCACTTATGCAACCAACTTATTGTACGTTTTTTATTTTTTATATTTTTCCCCTAACAGATTTGTTTGTTTTTCAATTGAATTGTACAGGTTATAAGTCACATTAATGGTGGGAAAAGTTTTGAAGTGATTTATTGTGGTCTCATTTTTTGTATCACAAAAATCTGGCATTCGATCAGGGGTGTGTGCACTTTTTATATCCACTGTATGAACCTATGTAGAGATACAGCAAGGACAATATGGCTGGCACTATCCACTGCTTGCTCACACACATCATATTCTACAATGTGCAAACATACTAAATGTGTGGATGCAACTGTGATTGTAGCAATAGTCAGGTATTCCCATGTGTGCCACACCCAACACTCGGGTCTACTGTGGTGTGTCCTCTATGGGCAACCCCCCTCGATAATACATCATAGGAACAGTGCCACACAATTAGCAGTGTGCTACTACAACCACTATAAAGAGACAGTCCAATGAGACCAGTGTGCCAAAATGACAACAGACAATGCACTTTTGATGTATAGTACATCTTGGACAGCAAGAGCTCAATGACATGTCATTATCACAGGACTACGACAGGCTTAATGTTTTATTCCCTATTCCCCCATACATCTGTTTACCCATCTGCATCCTATTGTACACAAAACCAGTTACATACCTGATGGAGTGCAATACTCCTCTGTTGATATGTGGTGATAGTAAAGTTTTCACAAAGGCCTGCTCTGTGTGAGGAAAGTCTCATACAGACTGGTTCCCCATAGCCAGCTGCTTGCCTTTTACCAGCTGCTTGCCTTTTAAACATGTTGCTCATCAGGAGGCGATTGCCTCTAAACCAATCTGTGGGTCTGAAATGCTAATTGCAGCTAACACAGCTGATTTGACTATCATCAGCCAATGACATGCAATGCAACCACTGTACAATATATAAGGCCTTCATGTAGGTTAGGGCCCCTTTCTGATATATTATGCTGGACATTACCAGGGTGAGGAGACTACATTGTCACAGAGGTGTAGGTCTGTAGCAGAAACCTTACCATAGATATGTGTGTGCTACAGGCTGCAGCTGTTGCTGCTGGCAGAAAATATGAGGAGAGAGTGTGAATACTCTGAAGGACAACAACCTATAGGAGTAACTGGGAGAGCTATGTCAGCCTTGTTGTAGAGGCAGAGCCAGAGTGAGGCTACCCTTTCCAGTCCAAATAAGGCATGTGTTTAAGGTAAGTATGTTAGACAACAGTATCATTAACAGAGTACTGGGCAACACGTTTTGTGTGTCCTTGGGTAAGATGGGGTATAAGTATAAGAATATGTCCAGCATTTTGACAACTGCCAGGCCATGTGTTGCAGTCTGGTAGTAATTTGCAGCGTGTATGAGGGCAGGCCTTGTTACAAGCAGGGACTTCCTCTATGTATGTTAGCGGTACAGCTGTGATAATCTGCACAGTGACTTTGGAAGGACTGTGTGGTGCACTCTGATATTAATGGCCCTCATCTGCAGTACCTGCTTTGACGTTCTGTGTGAATGCATATTAATGCATGACTTGACAATTTATGCACATATAAGTTTTGCTATAGGGATATGTGAAGTGTGTTCCTACCCACAGGCCTGTGACCTCCATCAGTGAAAAACAGTCATGCATAGCTCTCAACCTTCCATCTCCAAAATGAAGAACACTAGTCCTCATAATGTGGAACAAATGGACAAAATGTGGAACACATACTAATGGTTTACTACCAACTTCAACTAGGAAGGACATAGGATGGTTAAAATATGCTGGTTTTACTTATAAAGAAGATCTTTTAATGAATTAGTATGATTCATTTCTATTTACCATGGATTTCACTTAAAAAATTCCTAACACTGAATGTGTGACAGAGTCTTTCAATGTGGAACATTGAGGAACTTTGAGAAACATGAACTTTCTAAGACCCCAAATAGGTACGTTCCTTGTAATGAGGTACACTTGAGAGGTATGCAGTTATGCCATTTGAAATGCATTGTGTGGATAAAGACTGCATGACTCAGTCATTAATTACTGCCTTCACAGTACTGTAAATTCACTTCTACACACCACTTAACTTGAACCCAGGACTGTTTGTGGCAAAATGTACCAGTTGCAAGGCAATTAATAGAATGAGTTACTGAATCACTGTTCCAACAGGTGTATTTGCAAGATATATGTGCATACATATAGACTGTGACATACGTTTTCTACATCCATCAGTATATGAGTGGCTTTATATGGATGTATGTGTGCACCAGGTTCCAGGTGAACACGTACCTTGCCATTAATGCCTCAGCAAGTGTCTTTCTACATGTTGCTGCTGAGGGAACATTTACCTGCTATCACAGGCCTCACGTACATCCATTATTTTGTCTTTGGCTTTCTAGTGGTGTATTATTGCACCAGAGTCCAAGGTACACTCCCATTTTTAATCTTTTTACTTTAATTACATTTTAGTCAAATTTGCATGGCGTGGCATGGCACGTAGCTCCGATGAAACACTCTTAATGACTGTAACTGACAATTACTATGTTTTTTTAAACCACCTTTTTTAAGTAAGAGTTGTGTGGCATAGCAGGTTAATGCAGTGGTCTGAAGGTGCAATGGTCTTGGGTTAGAAATATGGGACAGGTGTTTATTTTGTAAGTGTGTATTACAAATTTAAAAACACGTATAGTGAATATAGCTCTATTTAGCTGAGCTTAGCAAAGCTGAGCAACACTGAGCATAGCGCAGCAACGGGATAAAAAAAATATAAAGCAAAGAAAAATGGGAAATAGGAAAGTGGTGAAATGGGGTGCAAGCAGGGGGAAAAACATAGTGAAAGGCAGGTAGGAATGTGCAGGAAGAGTGCAGGAAAGAACCATAGCTATCCATTTGTTGTACAGCAACAACTGTGCTCTTTGACAGAATTTGCACATGACTTTAAACTCTCAACCCCAGAGAGATGGGGGTGAAGACAACATAAGTGCATTGTCAAGCCAATTGGACCAAATTATGTATGTCCAGTGGACATGTGTATGAAATGTAGCGCTTATGTATGGGATGATATATTTTTTGGGACCGGCGCCCATTTTTTTTTTTAAGATGAGAGTGGAATGTTGGGGAAGGAAAATAAGTAAGTGTGGGGGAGTTAAGTTGGGTAGGTGAGGATGCATTTGCAGACAGACAAAAAAAACAAGACAGGGGCAGTGTGTGACATGAGGGGAGGTGAGTACCTTGGATAGGGAGGGTGCTGTGGAATCCAAGTCCCATGCGCCTCCAGACAGCAGCAATGTGACTCACATCCCCACCCATGGAACTGTTGGCAAGGCTGCTTCAATGCCCTGGGGTGGTAGTGCTGGAGGCTGGGTACCAAAATGAGGCTGCCCCACCAGGGCAGACAGCATGCCCGCAATCTGGTGCAGGCAGCAGTCAAACCCATGGTAGACTATCCTGTGCATCAAGATCGGCAGCTCATCCTGGGTAACAACACCCCCTTCACCACCACTCCCAGAAGAGGGCCGGGTCCCGAAGTGTGAGGCAGTACTACTCAGTGCCACAGGTAGTGCAGGGGCAGCAGAGGTGGCACCAACTGTCTGGGTCCCAGATGTGCTGGGACCCAGTGCCATGGCTGGTTGAGGCAAGGTAGAGGGATCAGCCAGAACCCACCTACCTTGACTTGCTGTGGTGAATGAGATATAGCAATAAGTTAAGGTTAGTATTAACAATCCATTGTTAGTATTAACAGAATGGAACATGATTTTAATTAATCCAAATACATATTAATGTATAGTATGTGTAACACAATAGTAAATAACATAACAGTCAGTATGGTAACAGCATGCCAGTAAGAAGTAAACCATAAGGCCAACAACATAGTTTAACAAAGTATTTTAATAGTGAAGCATAATAATACTTAACAATATTACATAACATTTTGCAAAAATATAGTCAGTTTAACAACATATCTTAATATTACACCATAATAATAAATAACAATAATAAATAAATGACAATAAGGGGTGGGGGAGAGAGAAAGAGAGATAGAGAAACAATTCATTACTGACAATGCAGACTATATCACTGAAAACACTGCTACTAAATACTTCACAGGCATATAGTGTCAGTTCTGAGTACAGTGACTACAATTTTCCTAATACTGATGTAGGATGTAGATACCTCTCAAGCTGTTAGCATGGGTCAGTATAGGCCAGGCAATGACAAATGCAGGTACACAACTACACAGAACAATTTCACATAATGTGGACTTATATAACTACCAAGGTGTTCTGTAAGCAGATTTGGTAATACATTGCATTCCAGGTAATCATTTTTCTGGTAATCCTATGATAGATGGATTAGGCAGTTTTAATTACATTACATGAAATCATGAAACTTGAGAGGCATGTTTGTGTACAGTACATAAACAAGACATCTGCCATGCCTTAGTTGGCAGGCATGGGAATAGAACACAATAGCTGTGACTGCTGGTATCACTGATAATTGTCTGTGAAATGTCAGCACAATCATATCTGCTTATAACATGGGCTACCTCAACCAAATACCATATACCATAGCCCAGCAAAGATCCTGGACTCCTGAACACCTTATCTCTGTGCCAGAAAGTGCACACCTTCACCTGCACTGTCTGCCATATCCACAGTAGATAAGACTCCAAGGAATGATGCAGAATTCCTGTCTATTGTACTTAATATAGGGTGTTTTCCTGTAGTGGGAGAAAAAGACAGCATTATGTGACTGCATTCATTTTGCATTCCAGAACTATTACAGTGGTATACTTGATTGCAGTGACAGTAGAACACACATGCATGGCACACAGCCGTACTTCATATACTGAAACAAAACTCTTTAGGAATCAACTATGCTGCTTAACACTTTATTTGTATTGCTGTTAAGTGTCTGAAATGTAACCACAATCATATCTGTTCATAACAATGGACTACCTCAGCCATATGCCTTTTGTTCCTGGAGGGGAGAAAAAGGCAGCATTATGTGACTGAATTGGTTTTGCATTAAAGAACTATTACAGAGGTATACTTGACTGCAGTGACAGTAGCACACATGCATGGCATACAGCCATAATGTATTTATTAAATCAGATTTCTGTGAGAATTAACAATGCTGCTTAACACTTTATTGGTATTGCTGATAAATGTCTGTGAAGTCTACACAATATCTGCTGCTCCCTATTACACTGTCACAGATGCAGGTTGTCGAATGCTTCTTTGTCGAACTGAAAAGCATGAAAAGGCAAAATAGCGAAGCGGCTTTTCAGCAAATTCTTTCCCTGAGAAAGAATTTGCTTGGCCGCTTTTGCTACTTTGCCATTTTAGGCACTGTAGTGCAATCTCAGAGTTGGTATATTTAAGTAGGGGGGTGTGGGGGGTGAAGCTCCCTACATTATGTAATGTTTTACAGTTTTTTTTTTTTTCGGAACAGTGATTTTTTTTTTCCCTTGGAAAAAAATTGTTGTTCCGAGGTTTCGATGTTTTAAGCTTTCACTTACATGGGGTTGATTATGTGTCCTTCACTGTTTTGAGCATGCAATATCATAATATAGACACATAGCTGCCCATAAACTAGGTTACCTCATCCATATACCTTTATTACCTGAAGTAGGAAGAACAGAGAGCGTTATGTGACTGATATTGGCCTGGAGACAGCCTTGGACTATACTATGAGTTAAACAATGCAGTTTGCAGAACATTACCTTTGCATTCTACAGCTATTACAGTGTTACACTTGACTGCAGCAACCTTAACACAGCCGCAAACATAAACCAGATGCATTCATTTAATACTATTGGCCATCATGCAAACATGGTAAGTGGTGTTGTGCTGCAATTAACAACTAGAACTTTACAATGAACACTAAAATAGGGAATATCATGCCAATAATCCTGTGGCAGCAGGTATTAAGTGTAGTTGTGGAGTGTAAATAGTCCATGCTTCTAGTACAGGGTGTGCACATTTTGTTTTACTGTTGTGATATTCATTGCAGAATATAGCAATGAAGTGCAGCGTGCACAACTGTTTTCTAAACCTTCTTCTGGCAACAGCTGTAAGTGTAGGACATCCGTAGATATGGTTCATTTGACTAACACATTAACACAAGTGCACGTATACCAATAACTGTGAAATTGCATTGCTTGCCACTGTTGCGCATCTCTTACCATCCCGCAAACACGTTGCTCACCAGTACCATGATGCGTGATAGTAAGCGATGTACAATGTTATCAAATGTTGCAAAACCAAAATGTGAGCACTCTCAGTAAGAACAATACATGCAGTTGCTGGGAAAACATCAGGATACAAAATGCAATTGGTGGGAAATGCTCATTCTACATTGAGCTTTAGCTATGGCAGACATGGCTGGTGTTACTGGTGAGGGAGAACACGTCTGAGCATAAAGGTGGGGTGTTCAGGAGTCCAAAGTCTTTACTGGACTCGTAGTTAAGGAGCATGAGCCCCAGTTGCTGCAGCAAGACTATTCAGGCTCAGAAGACAATTCTGAAGCCTGAAATAGTGTTGCCAGGGCTTTCACCAGTGGTATAGGTATCACCCATACTGGTGAACAATGCCAACATCATTTTGATGTCCTCCAGATCAGAAAGTGGGGTGCTCTCAACCATTGGATTGGGGAATTTAGTACAGGGGACACTTCACAGATGTGTACATATCAATTACAGTAACTAATTGTAATAGTTAAAAGCTGATTATAGGCCAACTGGTATTCATAATGGCATTCTGTTCTGTTTTTTTCCTAGTTGCCATGGAATTAACCTCAACTGTGAGGTCCCATGCTGCACGTTTACTAAGGATGCAAGACGCATGTGGTATGTATGCATCAGAACAGTACTGTTCTAAATAGTGATTTAATAATAATAAGAAGAAGAAAAAGAAGGAGAATTTTAATAGTAATTTAGTAGAATTAAAAGTTAAGGACAGCTTAGTTGGTATTTAGTACAGTTGTATCAAACTGAGCATGCATATCTCAACTGTAAAAGAAAGTGTGCATGCCTTAGTCTGCAGCACAAGGCAACAGTTCCATATTCTCAAATAACAATGAGTATGCATCTTTAAACTGCAAAAGGAAAGTATGCAGTCTGTAGGACAAAACAACAGTAGAGTATTAATGAGTAGTCAGTGGTTGTGTGTTCAAAAACCACATTTCCCAAATATACATTACTGTAGGTTTTCATCGTTATTGCAATGTAACTTCAGACCGCTATAGCAGTGGCACAAATGGCCTGCTGGAAACAGTAATCAGTGCAATTGTAACACACATATGTCCAATATATGTACACATCAAGGGTTGCTGGCTGCAATCTGTACTATAGTGTGCCTCTGTTATGAACTGGGTAGTCTTAGAAGTAATAAAGAAATTTGTTTGAAGTTTGTAGTGTTAAAAGTAAAGGTAACAAAATAGAGTCAAATAATTTTATCAATGCTTTGTATGTCACATATGAAGTTACTAATGTTATCCCTTTTTTTGTCTCTCACCCCAACACTTATCTTCTCTTTTTTTTATTTGTTGTTTTTTTTCTTCACATTAGAGCAGGGTAGGCCTGTCCTACAGGATCCTCCTGCCCCCACTCCACCGGCTACAGCGCCACTGCCCAGCATGTCTGGTGCGAGACCTGGCAGCACCCTCTCTGCTGCCCCTGCACTGCCTGGTCCTTCAGGTAGTTCTGTCCTGGAGGATAGTCCTGTAGCTCCCACTAGGAACAGTGGCAGAGGTGAATTGCTAGGATGGTGCATAGGATTGTCCACCATACTGTGGGTGCATGCCTATGCTGGATAGAGTGCCTGCTCTCCATCCTGGTTCAGAACACCCATAGGACACAAAGTCAATTGGCACTGCAGGCAGCAGCACAGTGAGGTGACAGTAATGACAGTCCATTGGGGGGAGGAATCGATTCTCACTGTCACCCAGCTTGACATGCATGGGACCTCAATTTCCCCATCCTCTCCCCAACCATGTTGTTCACCCACTTCTTGTATCCTTCACCATCCCTATGTCTTATCTTTTATGTCCTGTCTGTCTGCCATTGCTTACTCACCTACCCAACTTACTTGAACCAGACATACCTATGGCCCTTCCCCAACATTTCTGTCTCTCTGCAAAAAAAAAAAAAAAAAAAAAAAAGGATGCCTGTCCCCTCCAAAAAAAAATAGCTTTCCATTTCACATGTGTCTTCATGACACCCTTTATTTAGTCCAATTGGCTATACAACATGATTGTGGTGGTCACTCCACTCTCTCTGGAGATGACAGTCCAAATTAAGGTAATATTTTGTGTATATGATCGTGATTTATTGTTGAAGAAATGGATAGCTATGGTTCTTTCCTACGTCCCTCCTGCACATTCCTGCCCTCCTTTCACTTTGTTTTTCCCCTTGCTTACTCCCCATTTCACCACATTCCTATCTTCCCCATTTCTTTTCTGTAAAACATGATTATGCAATGATGCACATTGCAGCCAAACACGAACAACGGTGAACATCAGCAATATAAATAAATGTATTTAAAATGTCATATACACTTGTAAAATTACTACTTACACCAATATTCCCACCCAGTAACATCTGCCTCCAACAACAATGCATTAACATTTACTGCCACAGAGTCAGCTAGGTAGCAGATGTATTTTATACAATCAATAGCAACTGACATAGTTTAGCAAGGATTTCCCTTTGTATTAGCCTGTACTTGCTCCCCATATCAGCAATGTTGTATCTTCCCCATTAATTTTGTATGAAGCATCTTTGAGTGATACCCAGTAATGTTTCATAAAGCATAAAACAGCTGAAGAAAAAACAAACTAGCGAAACAATGCTTCGAAACACAAAGAGCCTCTCCAACCAAGTAGTTCCTTAACGCAATTTTTATTTATTTTTACAAAGCACTAGCAGTGTTTTCGCTACTCTAACAAGGTAGCTTCTTCAGAGGAAGTTATACAAGAACTGGCGCCACACTCTTGTGTGAATAAATACTAACAGTGTGGTTACATCACTTCCTGAAAAACATTTTTTAGATAGCAGTAAAAACCATAAACAGCAAGCTGTCAGAAGGAAGTATAAAGTACCTGGTTTTTATGTACTAACGCTTAACAACTGCTCATTAGTACAAATCAATGGTACATACCAAATAAATCAGTTGAACCAGTTATTGTATTCATTACATCAAAGCAGTTACTATAAATTAGTTAGTAATGAATGAAAAAGTAAGATTAATATTAAAAACTAATTTAAAAAAATATATATATGTGTATTTTATACTAACTTTTCAAGTGGTTCCAAACAAACAACCCTTTATCAAACTTCATAAAATCTACTAAAAAACATATGTCAGAAAATTGTAAAAAATGTATATGTGTACTCTCATAACTGCAGAAAAGTGTGTACACCATAGAAAACCTTCACTGAGATTAATGAAGGTGTATTCAATTTACAAAGTCTTATTTGAGTACATCAGCTAAGGTGTGTTATAAAATACACCAACATAAAATGTCCTTACCTTTAAGCAAGTAAGTTAAAATGTATAAAGAAAATATAAGTAATCCAAGCTAAAATTTGTTTTAACTTAATTTAAATGACACATAAACAGTTTATCTCAAGTAGGATTTGTATTTTAAGACAGGTGCAATATTGCAACTATCGTTAAGACCTGGTATGTTAAAAGCATCCAGTTTGAGTTGTCACAATAGTTCACGAGTTTCTAATAATAATGAAGTAGGACCACCTCTAATAGAAGTGGGCATATGATCTATACCCATAAAAAGAAACGCGTGCCCTGGATGGTTCACTGTGTGTTTAGCCAAAGCATTTTCGCACTTGCTGTTTTTAATAGCGTAGCAATGCTGGTAAATGCGTTCCTTAAACCTTCTGTCGGTTTTCCCGACATAGAAGGCAGGACAGCATGTGCAAAAAGCCACATAGATGATTGATTTTGTGTCACAATTAATCCTGTGATGGATATCATATTTTTTCTCCATAATACAAAAAGAGCTACCTGTATTTATAAAGCTGCACCAGTTGCAAAATCCACATGCAAAAGAGCCCATGATCCTATTATGAGCCTCTCCTACTGAACCGCTTTGTAGCAGTTCCTTAATGTTTCTTCCCCTCCTAAAAACTGTGCGAGGTTTTTCTCCCAATTTACCTACTAGCATGGAATTGCTAGAGATGAAGTACCAGTTCTTATTATTGTTCAATACCCATTTAGTTTTATAAAGCAATGGTATATAACATGCACCATTGTTAAGCAATGCTAATAGAAAATTAGTTAAATGTATTAGCTACAGCTGTATTTGGAACCAGTACCATCAGGCTACAAAAAGTAACAAATTACTGAATTAAGTCAATGTCAAAGTCAAAAGTCAAAGTAAACTTTATTGTCATTCAGCAATTACACAAGTGCAAAAACTGAATGAAATTCCATGTCTCCGGACTCAATGTGCAGACAACATATAGACTATTTTCATAGACATTTACACATATAACAGCTAACTATTATATCATGAACATGCAGGTAGACAGACTAATATTGCACATAATTAAAAAGACATCTTAACATGTTTTGCAGTGAATACTTACTTGTATGAGACTTTAGTATTGCACAAGTACTTGGTCAAGACATTACATTGATCCTTGCACAGAAAGAGGCATTTAAGTATTGAACTGTGAACATTAGAGTATTGCACTATGGACCTTAGAATATTGCACTGTGGTTAATTTACAAATTTGTAATATGCATTGCACTAAAAGAAGAGATATTTTACTGCATTGCTACTGCTATAGATAGTATGTAAGTTAACAGTCATGGTGAATATTACAATAAGTATTAGATTAGACTGGTAATCAGGTTAATGAACAATATGAGAAAAGCTACTACAGTTTCTACTGACCCAGATGGCCATCATGTAGCATAGTTGTTACTAGAGTTAAGCAGCCTGATGACATTAGTGAAGAAGCCATTCCTGAATCTTGCAGTTCTGCAACATATGCTTCAGAAGAGCATTCCGGATGATAGATGCAGGAACAGTCTATATGCAGGATGAGTGCAGTCTTTAATTATTCCTCTGGCCCTGCCAAGATATCTAGATAAGTACAAGTCATGGATAGATGGTAAGGTGGTCTTGAGGATCCTCTCCACATTTCTCTCTTTTGTCTTGTTTACATTTAGTGTTAAGTTGTTATTTGCACACCAGATAGTCAGTTGCTCAAATCTCTATACGCTGTTTCATCATCGTTACTAATGAGGCCCACCACTGTTGTGTCATCAGCAAACTTGATGATGTGGTTTGTATTGCACCTGCCTCTACAATTGTGTGTTAACAGGGTGAACAGCAAGAATTAATTAAATTAATACATGCAGTCAGAAAGTGAGTTCACACCTGTTACACAACTGAGTCTGTAGCACCATCTGTTAATGCATTGATCCAGGTGTATGCAACAGTTTCAAATACCTTTAAGTGTAAAGTTAAATTCTAAAGTGTTATAGTTGGTATGGAGTCTCTAAAATATGGGTAGATGGTATTGGTTTCTAATATAGCTCTATACAACACTAATAACTTATTTTTACTGTAGCTGCTCATTAGTGCACAATGCTCACCATTGTGCAATTATGCTTTAACGAAAAGAAATGGGAAAGATAGGAAATTGGTGAAATGGGGAGCAATCAGGGGGAAGAACAAAGTGAAAGGAGGGCAGGAATGCACAGGAGGGATGTAGGAAAGAACCATACCTATCCATTTCTTCAACAGTAAATAATGTTCAGATGTGCTGAATATTAGCTGAATTTGAAGTGTCAACCCCAGAGAGAGGAGTGAACACAACATAATCATGTTGTATAGCCCATTGGATTGAACCAAGTGTGTCAAGATAACACATGTGGGAAATGGAGAGCTATGTATGGGACGACATTTTTTGGGACAGATGCCCTTTTTTTTTCAGAGAGAGAGAGAGATGCTGGGGAAGGGACGTAGGCATGTCTGAGTCAGGTAGGTTGGGTAGGTGAGGAAGCAGTTACTGACAGACAGGACATACAAGACAAGACACAGGGATGGTGAAGGACAAATGAGGTGGATAAACTCCATGGATGGAGTGAGGGTGGGGACATTGTGAAACTATGGGTGTCAAGTTGGGTGATGGTGAAAATCAGTTCCTCACCTACTGGACTGTCATCATTGTCATCTCACTGCACCAATGGCTGCAGTGTCTGACATTTGCATTTTCTCATGTTATTCAGTATGATGATGGAGAGCAGTGTCTCCATCTGGCATAGGTATGCATCAACTGTGTGGTGCACAATTCTACACACCAACTCTGACAGTTCATTGCAGGTGATAAAATCACCACCTCTGCCACTGCTCCCGGATGGAACCACTGGCCTGTCTTGTGGGGCAGAATTAACTGAGGGGCTATGTAGTAGAAAGGTCAGCAGAGGCAGTGCTACCAGGTTGAGTCTCAGATGTGATGGACCTTGGTGCCATAGCCAGTGTAGAGGGGGCAGGTTGATCCTGTGTGGCAGGCCTACTCCACTGTGTTCTGGGAAAAAAAATTAAAAATTAAAACAAAAAAACAAAGAGAAGATAAGGGTTGGGGTGAGAGAAAACAAGGGAGAATGTTAGCAACTTCTTATGTGACATACAATGCACTGATAAAATTATTTGACTCTATTCTGTTGCCTTTACTTTTAAGACTACCAACTCCTAACAAATAACTTTTTTACTGTTAAGACTACCCGGCTCATAACAGATGCACACTGTACTAGAGATTGCAGCAAGCAATCCTTGATGTATGCATGAGTTGCACATATGAGTATTCCAATCATACTGATTCCAGTTTACAGCAGGCCATTGGTGCTACTGCTTTAGAGATCTGATTTTACATTGCAATACTGATGAAAACTTAAGAGTACTGTATATTTAGGAAGTGTGATTTTTGAACCCACGACCTCTGATTACTCTCTAATACTAAACTGTTGTTTTTGCCTACAGACTAATGCATGCATATTTTCCTGTTACAGTTGTGAGATGAATGCTCAATTTGATACAACTGTATAATAAACCAATAAAGTTGTCTTTACTTTTAATGCTAAAATAAGTACTGTTTGGATGCATACATACCACATAGTTTCACATCCATGCCAATCTAGGGACATGGGTCTGTGCATTCAGTTCTCAATCTGTGATGGCTGTGAAAAGAAAACAGACCAGAATACCATTATGAATACCAATCCTGACTATACCCAGCGTTTAACTCTTACAAGTAGTCTCTGTAAGTGATACTTACACATCTGTGGGGTGCCCCCAGTCCAACATTCTTTGATACAATGTCCAAGGGTATCCCTCTTCCTCATCTTGAGGTGTCTGTAGTGATTCTACATTGTTCACCAGTGCGGGGCATACTGGTAGCACTGGCCAAAGCCTGGGCAAGACTATTGCATGCCTCTGACTTGTAATTCTAGCTATGATAGTCCGTCTACAAAGGCAAGGCTAGGCCCATGTTCATTCACTAGAAGTCCAACAAACACTTTGGACTCCTGAACATGCCATCTTTGAGCATGGAGTCTCAAAACCTCTCCACTAATGACTGACATGCCTACGACCGATCAAGACCAATGTAGAATGATGTTTTCCCACCAATTGCAGGTATCACGCTTATTGAGAGTGCGCACTTTTTGGTTTTGCAAGATTTGAAATTGTGCATTGCTTACCATCATCAAATATGGTGCTTGAGAGTGTGCACTGCTGGAATATGTGTTTGCATGATGGACAACAGTCTTAACTGAATGTATCCAATTTATGTTTGTGGCTGTCTGGGTCTTGTCTGCTACCTGGGTGGTCCATTCAAACAGTTTGTGCACTGCCACTCTACGTGCAAACCAGATGAGCATAGCCAAAAGCGTTTGTGCTAAGCAGTACATCACACAAACAGTAGTCCCAAAGTAAAAAAAAAATGAGAAAGAGTTGACATGATGAAAATAAATGTATGACATATAAAATAGAAAATGTTACTACACATGAGATATGTCTACATAGGTCTGGATTTCAACTCTCACTCGAATGCACCTACAAAAAACAGGATGGGTGCCTTATCCATCTTTGCCACACAAATAGATTTGCATCAAAGAAATTAAGTAATTCCTCACACAACCAAGTGCAACTGAATGTACACTATCAAGGCATAAACTGTTATTTGTACATTTATTTTATTTAATATATTTGGATGTATTGCACTTAGTGATCACAGAACCTTTTATGATTAATCCTTGCAATTATGCAGTTCTGTCTTACCTTTCTGTGTTTCTTGGTCATTCATCAGTTATCTGACCAGTACTCAGAGACATGCAGTGTGTAAGCCAGACTATATAATTTACCTTAACATGTGCGAAGATATTAACTGGGAATACTGTGTTAGCCAGACTATATAATTTACCTTAACATGTGTGAAGATATTAACTGGGAATACTGTTTTATGCAGTTGCTACCAAATGAAGGGCAGGCTGGATGGTGCAAACAAGCATAGAATGCTCTTTTGGGAGGGAAGCAAAAGTGAGTTCCTGTTATGACATGCAAGGGTACACTGTTCTTTAGATGGGAGGACCAAGCTGAGCTACTGTTATGGCACAAACAAGGATATGTTGCTCTTGTTACTCTCCTTGTTTTGCATCCTGCCTGTTTGATCTTGTCTGGGTTTTGAAGTCAGAAACTGCAATGTGTCTCATTACTTTCTAACTTTTCTGTTTAATGATTTCACATTACAAACATATGGTGCTAAACTGAGGCCATGCAGTGAGCATCAGTACTTTAGAGAGGTATGAATTTGTAAATGTTTGATGCCTGAGGCCTACTACTTGCTAATGGGTACATACAAGTCAAACAACTCTCTGCTGTCATGTTACATCGATTTCTGTACATATCTCCCACCTTTTACTTGTTTTACTGCACCAACTGATGAAATACAAGGACATGCCATAATATTATTATACAATACAGTACATGTTCAGTACTTACCTTGTAAATGCAGCAGTCGCCAAAGTGTGACTTCAGAGCTGACTGTGATGCAAGCAGTACACAGCCAATACATGGGGAGGTAAATGCTCTGGATCTGAGCTGAGGCTGGCAGAGGTTGCAGAGTTCTTGCAGTGTGTCCCTATCCACCCTGTAGCACTTTACAATGTCCATGCAGTGTATGTTGTGATAATTCCAATATAGCCTGAAAACTCTTGTCTGTCTTGGCATAGGCCTATTGGCAGCAGCATCATCATTGTCTGCAGCCTGTAGGACATACAAATGTAGTTAAGCAGCAGCAGCTCCTAAGATTCTGTCTGTGTAGGCTTTCTGTGTCTGTACTCCACTACTTTTGAAATCCACAGGAAAAACCAGCATGGAGTCTATGTTTTTGCTTTATAACTTGCTGACTATCACCACTAGATTGGTAGAGTAGCATGCAGTTTAGCTGCTTATGCTGTAATTAGCATCTCAAAAAACACAGGCTAAGACAGATACAACCATTAATAAACTACTCCATTATAAAAAGGCAAATGTGTAGCTAGCCAAACCGATGGTGAGGACACTTGCTACATGTTTGCAGGACTTCACAAAAGTGAATTTCTTCCAAATATATCTTTACAGAGGAGTATTGAACTCCAAGAGGTGTGCTCCCATTTTGTTACTCACATAATGCATATGTTGGAATATATTAAGCAAAGGCTTTTACTCTTTTATCTGTATGCATCAGTTGGAAGTGTACTGATGGCATGGTCATGTTTGTCAAGCCATTTCAGAGGTACACATGATTGACAATACCTTAAAATAGAATGTTTTGTGATAAATATGTATAAATGTTTCAGGGACAGGTCTTTTGAAAGCACTTTTAGCATTTCAAAGATGTTTTATTAACACAATGGTTCATTTGCCTGTTCTTTTGGGGGTGGAGGGGAGCAAAGAAGAGTTACTGCTATGTCATAAACTAGAATGGACTGTTCCTTTGGGAGGGAACACAGTTGAGCTACTGCTAAGGCACATGCAATGATATGTTTCCCTTGCTGCTGTCCTTGTTTTTCATCCTGCCTGTTGTTAGTATTTCACATCTGTATAGTGTTTTATGTTTTTTTTTCCAGTGGGTACTACTAACTGCCTACCCTTACTGTTTTATCTGGAAGCAGTTACTTTGTAGTTATGTGATACTTGTGTGTATTATCATTCTGTTGTTTTTTAGGACACAAACAATGTCAGTGAGGCAGAGACCCCCATTCAATGAAGCAGAAAACAGTATTGCTGTTGACGATCTCCATCAACATTGTGCTAGGAAAGCTTTGGCTAATATGCAACGCAGGCTACAATTATGGCAACACATTGTTGACAACATCAATTATGTGGGCAGCCACAGCTGGACATATGAACAGGTGCAGCACAGGGCCACTGACATAATTACCATTGCATGGAGGTGAGCAGCTGCAGTTGCCTGAGCCCAAAGGGTAACTGGGGGAGGGCTTTCTATAGATCCACCTCTTACCCCATTGAAGAGTTCCTAGTGAATATCCTCTGACATGAGAACTCACAGCAAAGAGGACCATAGCAGGTCCTTGACATCGGTGCTACTCCTTCTGAGTCAGAAGAGGATCTTCCAGGTAGGCTTTTTTATATGACCAGTTGAATACTGCTGTATAGTATCACAACTGAAATAAAAGTTACTTATGTGTCATGTCTTTTTTTGGGGGGGGATTGAAAATTGTTACAGTTATAAGCTTATTTTGAATTTGTCAGCCATGTTCTTATTGAACGCACAGTTAATGCAGATATATATATATATATATATATATATATATATATATATATATATATATATATATATATATATATATATATATATATATATATATATATATATATAGAAAGAGAGAGAGAGAGTGAGACAGAGAGGAGTACATGTATTACCCCCTGCCTTACTTTTAAATGTGATGATGTTTTCCTTACCTCTTGCTTAACTTATTTCAGGATCATCAGGAATCAAGCAACATATGTCTCCTCCAGATGGTAAGACAAATAAATGTATGTCAGTACTGCAGGTCAATTTAAAGAAATATCATAATGTGTCATTTTAGGCCTGTTGTGTGTTTTGCTGTACTGTCTATAAAACTGGCAGTACTGTTAGTTGTTTAGCATATATTGTACCATAGTAGTGCTGGTATTAATGTATGCCTATGTTTCTTCTTTTTTATCACAGGTGACCATGACAGTGGGAGTGTGGACCTTGTGCCACCTGATGTCAATGTCTCAGCAAACACTGATGATTATGGTGGTAAAACTGAGGCACAGGCAGGGGTGCACAGGTTGAATCTGGCACAGAGGTTGACATTCAGCCACCCCTCTTCATGTTCCCCAGACACAGCCAGGAGGCCTATGCCTATCCAGTCCACTGAGACCACAGATATTGGACAGGTGGAAGATGAGGACATTAATCAGGAAAGTGTGGCTACTGTGGCTTCAGTGCCTGTTGGCTCTGGTCATGGCCAAAGTGTAGATGAAGAGCCACCCAAGAGGGTTGATAGGGGTGCTTGGAGGGGGCTTGCTGTCCCTCCTCCACCTGGTGCAGGTGTCACTTCCTGTGTTACTAAAAGTAGTTTAGCGCCATCATAGAGGCACAGCCACATTCAGAAAGGCACTCTTGATAAATGCTTATGATTTTAGATGTGTCACAGGCTGGTATGAGTGACTGTCTCCACCGTGTTGCCAATTGTCTGGATTGGATGAATGATACATTAGAACAAGGGGTGTCTGTAATGTACTGAGGGGTGTCTGTCATGGAATGAGCAGTGTCTGTGATGGAACATATGCTGGAAAGGGAATGGCATCCTCATGGGTGTAGGTCAGCCACAGCATCTGCTGCTAGCCAATTTAGCCATGCTTGATCATGCTCCTGTAGTAGTAGTACTTTCACTGGTCTATCAGTGAGTGTGCTGTTCACACCCAGAAGTGGCAGGCCATGGAGTCGTGGTCGTGGGTGTTCCTGTGAAGGGAGCATGTATAGCAGATATCAGTCACATTCAGGTAGCAGCACTGCATCTGACCTTGGGCATGGAGGTGCCAGTGCATCTCCTGGCAGAGACGGTTCTCATGGTTGGGTGCAGCAATGATGAACTGACAACTCTTCCATGCACAGCTCACACCTGTCTGACATACCAAGATGTAGAGCTAACACTGAGCTTGGCTGTGTTCATACAGACTCTCACACACCACTTTCATATAGAGAACCCCTACAGACACACACACAATAGTTACATGGTTCAGCCTGCCTGCTTCCCTTTATTATTCACACATACTCACTGACCTTTTTTGTTATCCTGGGTAAGTGATAATTGTGGCATATCTCTGTTTTCTCTGTTTTGGATTCTGGGATACAAAAGCTTTGCATCCGATGCACAGGATGCATAGCTATATTAGTGCTTAGTATATCTGCATTTGTGTTGTTAAACTAATAATTGTACATGTCACTTATATTTGCCTTGCCAAGTTATACAATGGATAGCATCATCATGTCACTACTTTCTACTGTATTCTTTTGTAAGGGCTGTGAAGTCAGGAGCTGGAATGTGTCTCATTACTTTCTAACTTTTGTATTTAATGATTTTCCAGTACATACGTATAGTGCATATCATAAGTCATGCCATCATATTTAGATCTCAGGATTGTTTGACAGCACTGTAGTCAAATCCCATCAGAAAAGTAACACAGTATAATGCTCTCTTTTGCATGAACCTCACCAGATGGATTCAGCAGCTGTACAGGCCACAGGGCTTTCTCATCAAGATACCACAGGACCTACTAACAACGTCATTATGTATGTGGATAAATTAAAAGACATGTCACTGTAATCTGTCTAATATTAGATGAGGTGACATCTGTCTGGACTCCAGGCTAGTGTCTGATCATGCCCTGGTGGGATGACTGTATATGCAATAATCTGATGTAGTTGATAACATCAGCATTGACTGTTGAGCATATGGTAATAACAGTGTCCCATATGCTGGTGTAAAATGCTTTCTGTAATGTCAAGTAACAGCTCACACACATACATACACACACACACACACACACACACACACACACACACACACACACACACACACACACACACACACACACACACACACACAAACACACAGTTGACTGCAGTGAGAACAAAACTCCTACCTATTTTAGTACACAGACTATAGAACACAGTATTCTATGCAAGCACAACGGCAAAAGTCTGCCTTTTCTATGGCTAAAGGTCAACTTACAGTGGATTACATCAGCAGTGCATATTGGAGAGAAGAAGTTGAGAGGCCTGCCTAAAATTGATCTGTAGGCAGGTGCAAGTATCAAAATATTGGCAGGCCATGCCATTGGAGAAGTAACTGTAGCATAGCATGTCTACTCTATTGAGTAGACACACACACACACACACACACACACACACACACACACACACACACACACACACACACACACACACACGCACACACACACACACACACCAACTTGACTGCAGGTAGAACAGAACCCCTACCTATCTAAGAGCGCAGACTACAGAACACACCAGGTTATGCAAGCACCACAGCACAAGTCTGACTTTTCCATGGCTGCAGGTCATCTTATAGAGGATGACATCAGCAGGCCATGTGGGAGACAAGAGTTTGTGAGGGATGTATTAAATTGATTTGTAGGCTTGTGCAAGCCATGCCATTGGAAAAGTAACTGTAGACACACACACGCACAAACACGCACACACACACACCCACACACACACACACACACACACACACACACACACACACACACACACACACACACACACACACACACACACACACACACACCAAGTTGACTGCAGTGAGAATAGAACCCCTACCTAAGTGCACAGACTGAAGAACAAAGCAGGTTATGCATGTGCCACAGCATAAGTCTGACTTTTCCATGGATGCAGGTCAACTTATAATGGAGTGCAGGTTATGCAAGTACCATGGCACAAGTCTGACTTTTCCATGGCTGCAGGTCAACATATAGTGGATAACATCAGCAAGCCATGTGGGAGACAAGAGGTTGTAAAGGCTGCATTAAATGGATGTGTAGACTTGTGCAAGTATCAAAATATTGGCAAGCCATGCCATTGGAAAAGTACATATAGGATAGTACATCAACTGTGCTGAGTAGAGACACACACACACACACACACACACACACACACACACACACACACACACACACACACACACACACACACACACACACACACACACACAGACACACACACACACACACACACTTGACTGCAGTGAGATCAGAGCCCTTATTTGAGAGCACAGAATACAGAACACAGCATGTTACGTAAGCACCTCAGCACAAGTCTGAATTTTACATGGCTGCAGGTCAGCTTATAGTGGATGACAACAGCAGGCCATGTGGGAGAGAAGAAGTTGGAAGGATTGCCTGGAATGGATCTGTAGGCAGGTGCAAGTTTGAAAATACTGCCATGTTATGGGATTGGGGTGGTAACTGCAGGATACACAATAGTTCTACTGGCTAGACAGACAGACAGATAGACACACACACACACACACACACACACACACACACACACACACACACACACAAAATGCACACATGCACACACACACACACACACAGACAGACACACACACACAGACACACACACACACATGCACACACATGCACACACACACACACACACACACACACACACACACACACACACACACACACACACACACACACACACACACACACACACACACACACACACACACACACACACACACACACACACACACACACACACACACACACACACAGTTAACTGCAGTAAGAACAGAACCCCTACCTATCTAAGTACACAGACTACAGAACTCAGTATTTTATGCAAGTGCCATGGCACAAGTCTGATTTATACAAGACTGCAGGTGGACATAGTAGATTACATCAGCAGGCCATGTGGTGACCACAGGTTGGAAGGCCTCCATAGGCACATAGATTCATAGGGTCATATGATGCCAGTAGCCTAACAGCACTAGAGTGTGTAGAAGCCTAGCTGTGTAAAACAGAAAATTATATATTATACTTTATAGTGTGGTTGATATATATGTGGAAACAAATACTGAGATACAAGGGTTGTACTACTTAGTGGGGGGGGGGACAACACATGGATGTATTGTAAATATATGATGTATAGTTAGACCGTGCTCTTAGTTTGCAATGTTTCCACATCTAGTTTTATGTCATACAAAGGAAATGAACAATGAATACCAATAAGACAGCATCATGTATACAGTTCCATAGCACAGTGAGCAGCGGATTTGCATGATGGTTAACGAAGTGTACACACATGTGAGTTACACCTGTTTGCATGTAGGTAAGCAGTGCACAAATGTAAGCCACATTGCTAATATCTGACAAGCAGAATGCAACAGTGGCAAGCAATTGCATATATAGGCAGTTATGTATGCGTTTCTCACAAAAGTTAAAGCCATGCTGGTCCAGATAGCAGGAATATATTTACAGAACTATAGTACTTTATATACCCGCAGTCATATATTTGATGATAAATGTGATAATACATAGATTACTCCATCAGTAAAAGTAATACTGTATGGAATATGTTGCATTCAAACACAGGACCATGTGTATGGTAGTCCTAAACTTACATTTGTTGCTACAAGAATATTGAGAAAACAGTTATCTGTGTCATACTTCATTGCTGTAAACTTCAATGTCACAGCAGTAAAACAAAAGTTGCACACTCTGTGCTAGAATCCAGTACCATCTGTACTCCAGGCTGGGTTTTCACTACAGCCCTAGGGCATTCATTGAATGTATCCAATTTCTGTTTTGGGCTGTCTGCATCCTAGGTGGTCCACCATGCTTTGTGCAAACCAGATAAACATTGCCAAACCTGAAATGTATTTATTTCCTGCTTCCACTGTTTGCGCTATGTGGTGCATCGTGCAAAAAGTGCAATTAAAAATGAGAAGAATTAGACAAAAGAGTTAGTAATGGACACACATATAAGTAAAATAAGTGTTTTCTGTCACATGTTAAGGTACTTTCTGTACAAATCTATCACTATTTACTACATTACTGCACCAAAGTAAGACATATAAGGATATGCCATAATATTATTAAAGAATACATTCTAGGTTCAAGACCTACCTTGCAAATGTAGCAGTTGACGCAATTTTATTTCAGGACTAAAATTTCCTTGTCTCTATTCCCATGGTATTGAAGTATTCAGGACAAAACAGAATGTAGGCTACATTTATGCTTTATAGCTTGTTGAATAACTCCACCTTACTGAAAATTACCTGTTTATACTGTAATTAGCACCTATGAAAAATATATTCTGCTTTACTGAATATATCAACTCCGTTGGTGCTCATTAGTGCATAATGGACATCTGAGTGTCACTGTGCACACCTATGCTGAAATAAGGTGAACACAGGTAATTTTGTTATTACTTTTCTATGTTCATATGATATTGCACAAACATTCAGCTCAAAAAGTGCAAAAAAGGTTGCAGATCCTGTACTAGAACCCAGGACCATCTACACCTTAACCCTACACATGCACGTGGTGCCATAGGAATAGTTATGTGACAATCACTGAGAAACCTGACATTCATTCCTCCATTTACTGTGGTTGCGCTAAGCACCGCTTCATGCAAATGACAAAAATTTAAAAAATAAGCTTAAAGCTGACCCAGATGCCACATTTTAACAAACAATAAAGAGTATAGAACAGAACATGTGAATTGTGTACTGCTGACATGCATTTTCACACTTCACAGACCTACATGTACACCTCTGTAAGTGTAACCTGATGCACACCCCTAATGTAATAATTTACTGTTGCCATCCATTGAATACGAACACTGTGGAAGTGCCTACATGAAGTGAACACCCTACATGGCTACACCTTTTTGGGATTCAGCAATTCTAATGTGTTTTGACCTCATCTGCATCTTCACTGTGCCAACAGCCCTGAATCTACATGCTTGGAAATGGTGTAAGCAGGGAAACTGAAGGGGAGCCCAATATTGTACACACAAGCAAGGGTATTAGTTCACTATATATCTGCACAGGGAATACAGGTATTGATAACATTTGACTGTATTCAATCAGATACATAATGCATATGCTTACATGACAGTATAAATAGTCTGTTTCATGGGGTTTACACCTTTAGCTGTCTAGATAAGTTACTAGTATATTCTTCATTTGGAGTGGGGAGCAAAGCTGCATTTATGTTATGGCACTTAAAAAGGAATTGTTAATATTGTTAATCTAATTTTCTAGCATCCACCATGTCTAATAATGTCATAATGTGTGCAGAGTTAGATGTTACAATCAGTTTTGTACAAATCTAGGGACTTTTACTTGCTCTTTTTCCATGTAGACTCTTTTCCGTGGCTGTATTCAGAAAACTTTCAAATACGTGGCAAACACGAGCACAGAGTCTACACAGTTGCTTTAAAGCTTGTTGAATCACTCCACTGTGTTGGTTTGCTTTATTAGCAAACAGATCGCCTACTTATGCGGTAATTTGCATGCTATGGAAATTGTCATGTTTACATGTGAGTGCTGCTGCATGGAGCTTACTGAATCTAAAAATATTTGCAGCCATATGCACATTGCTCCATGACATGCACACCCTCAAAAATGACCATGTAGGCTTTACTGAATCCTCCCCATGTGTATATGTATGACAGTAACAACTTTAAATATTTGATTGTGGCCATTTATTCTTTCACTTTACTCCCCAATGTAACATCAGAGGAGTGAATAGGAAATGACTATTATTATTTTGAGTAGAGAGGCAGGCAGTATTTTTACATATTGCCATATGTGCCTATTTATATCCTTGTAAGCATTTGTCATTCCATTTTATTGGGAAATACTAGTTTTGTCAGATTAGAGCATTAAATTGTGAACCCAACTTATTTCATACTTGAAAGAAAATAACACTGAATTTCTTTCCTCAGACAAAAATTTTGTTGTCATAATTAAATCAAAAGCTTGGAAAAAAGCTCTAAAACACACCTCAAAATGTCTGTAACCAAACCCCCCAGCTTAATTCAGTTAATTCAGTGCAGTCATGGCCTGTATTATTGTTCGGAAAAATATATGGTGGGAAACACTAGAAACCTCATTTCAATAATGTGGGGTCTACAATGTGTATCTTTAAGTGCCAAAGTCTGTTCTATATTAGTACTGACCTGTGACATGGGCCTCCAAAACATGGCCTACATGGAAAGACTGAAAGCTCTGTCACTGTTCTTTGTATTCTTTAGGCTGCTGAGAGCCGACTTATGTTTGGCCTACAGAGCAGTCTCTGACCCTGCCCTAATGGAAATGTTGCATGTCCGCAAATCAAATGAGACAAGAGTCACTCACTCTAGGGATTTGAACCTAGCCTGTGGAATTAACAGAACATGCTGGAGGGACAGATATATCTCCCAGAGATTGCCACTCCTCCGGAATAGACTCCCAATTCACATGAAGCAGAACTCCTCAATGACCCTATTCAAGCACAACATAGAAAACTGGATGGGAGACCATAAATTTATCCTGGTGGTGGCACCTATGTCCCTTATGGACAAAGGCAGTCAGGGCTGATCATAGTCTCACCCTGTGAATAACGACCATCTAACCAAGGTCAATTAGTGAACACAGGTATAACATGGCTAGGCTTGTAAAGGATCTAGGACCATTAACCTAGTAACCTCCTATGAACATATGAACCTATGAACATAAACAACTGGCCCCTTACTACAGATAGTTTGAGGAGCACTGACCAAGATGACACAGGGCTGACTGGCAATGCAAGTATTTAAGGAATAAGCACCTGATGCAAGCTAACCCATCACCCCACTGTGTAGGAGGGAGGTGGGCTGGCCTGTTGCAGTACTGGCACCTACTGGAGAGAGAGAGAGAGAGAGAGAGAGAGAGAGAGAGAGAGGTGCACCACATGCAGCCTTCAGTGTGTGTGTGTGTGTGTGTGTGTGTGTGTGTGTGTGTGTGTGTGTGTGTGTGTGTGTGTGTGTGTGTGTGTCTGTGCACATGCATGTTTTTGTAAACCCACATGCTCACAGAAGAAGAAACAAGAAACAGCAGGACCTCAGATATGCTAGTGCAGATGTCAGTTGCCATGGAGTAGACATAGGGCCAGAAATAGAAAACCCCTGATAGTTTCCGGTAAGATGGTCATCCACAATTTTCCCTTGCTCCATAAGGGGAACAAATTGGCAGGCTGATCACAAGAGGGCTTATGACTGGCAGAAAGTGTGGGGATAGTTTTAAGGAAAAAATGTATGTCAAGTGATCAGACTTGAAACTGGAAACACGAAACATAATGTATCATTTTATTGTGGCAATATTTATGTAGTCTGTATACTATAGACCATTACTAATAGTAATAAGTTAACACTTTAGTATGTCAGTGAGTATGCAGAGGTACCTATTCACTACAGTATACAGAAGCTTTAGAACAAACATATGTGACATACTTTATAATGTATATGAAAAGTGAGCTTGGTACTATAATGCATGTTTATTAACACTGTACTGCATTCCTCACTGGGCATATACCTCTTAAAATGTCATCTAAACCAACACTTTTATAAAGTAATACTTACTGGATAGTTTATGTTGCTATCACTGTAGTATGTTCATCATTTTGTGCAGCTAACATTTAATATTCCTGTACTGGGAGCATAGCCAGGATCTTTGGTATTATATGTCAACTTCAGGAACGTAGATCAACCTCTCCCATAAGTGTATCATAGATTCATAGGTTCATAGGTAGGTACTAGACTATCAGCCCTGGGGCCTATACAAGCCCAGCCAAAAAGATACCCTGGCTTTTGCCACCCAAGAAAATTATTTTCCTGTGCCACTGTCGAGCAGAGTCACAGACGTGATCCCCGGGGTGAATTTCCAATTTCCCATCCAATCATCAAGATTTTTCTTGAAGCGTGCTAATGAGGAGCTTTGTTTGATACAGATAGGTAGTTTATTCCAGAGTATGGGAAGTCTCTGGGACAGGAATCTATCCCTCCGGCATGTTCTGTTTATTGTGGTAAAAAGGTTTAGGTCCCTAGAGCATGTAGCTTGGAGGGATTGGGATTTCTTTAAGTGGAGCGTGTCCAACAGCTCTGGGTTTGACATAGCTTTGTATGTTAGGAAGAGATCACCTCTGAATAGGCGATATGCAACAGAGTAAAGCTGGAGTTTTTGAGACGGTCTGTGTAGGGCATCTGTTTGAGGACGGTAATCCTCTTTGTGAGGTATTTCTGCTGCCTTTCCAGTTGTTGTAGATGTCTTGTGAGGTATATACCAAAAGGGGTGTTGTACTCTATAATGGGTCTAATGAGTGATGAGTAGAGGGGAACAATGACCTCTTTTTTTTTCTGGATGAGAAACCTTTTGTGATGAGTTGTGCCACATAGAAGGATTTCCTGACTACTGTGGCATTGTGATTATCAAAGGAGTGTCCCAAGGGCTCTTATCACATTTTCAGTGTTAAGTATACTACCGCCTATGTTGTAGTTCTTGGGTACAGAGTTTTTACCAAAGGGGATGACGATGCACTTTTTGGCATTGAGCTTGAGTCCATGGCTTTGACACCAGGCATCTGTCTCAGTGAGGCCCTTTTGTAGGATGTCCACATCGTTAGGAGTTTCGATTATGGCTCCTAGTTTGCAGTCATCTGCAAACTTCATTAGCCAAAGACCTTCAGTTTTAGCCTGTACTTCAGAGAAGTAGATACCAAACAGGAGAGGATCCAGGACTGAACCCTGTGGTACTCCACTTGTCACTGGTCTGAAGTCGGATTTGGAGTCTGCTACTTTCACAGTGTGGGTTCTGTCAGTAAGCCAGTTGGTAACCCATCTTGTGACATAGGGATTTATACCTAGTTTAGTGAGTTTATCTATAATTCCAGAGTGGGGGATGGTGTCAAAAGCCTTGGCATGATCTAGATAGGCTGTGTGAACCACCTTACCCTCGTCTACGGCTTTGGTGACTGCTTCAAAGAAGTCTATCGGGTTTAGGAGACATGATCTGCCTTTTACAAACCTGAACTTGGTGTGGTCCAGAGTTTGGACATTACCAATGTCTTTGTTTATAAGTTCAATGATGATATATTCCATGGCCTTGCAGACTAGGCTCATCAGGCTAATGGGGTGGTAGTTCCCAGGGTCCGTGGTGGCTCCCCCCTTGTGGAGTGGGATAACCGTTGCTGTGCACCATTCAGCAGACACAAAGCCTGAGGTGAGGCTATGATTGAACATGGTACTTAGGTGGGATGCTAGTTCATTCTGTCGTTCATGTAGAACGCAGCCTGGGATGTTGTCTGGTCCCATGGATGCTGTGTTCTTGGCTTTGGAGAGTGCGGTTTTTACCTGTGCAGCCGTGATTACAGGAACTTTGCATTCTTCCATTATAGAGATGTGCTCTTTAGGGGGTGAGAGGGGGGTAAAGTTAGCACTGAACCTATCTGCCAGGATGTTGGCAATATCAGTTGGGTCTGTATATTTAGTGCCATTCTGTTGTAACTCAGAACAGATCTGAGTGTTGCCATTGAGATTCTTGCCATCTATAGAATGCTTTGTGGTTGTCTTTAGAATCAGTGGCAATTTTGTTTTCATAACTAGCTTTTGGAGGATTTTATTAGGGATTGCAGCTTCTTACTGAGGCTGACCAGGGAGCTCCTCCACTCATGGGATTTTACTCTTTTTTGCAACAGTTTCTTCCTTCTGTTGTACAGGTTGTTTTGTAGTCATCTCTCAGCTACAGACAGTATAAGTTTCTGTGAAGTGTACTAAAAAAATGCTTCTGAAATGTAAAGATTAAGCAAAATGCTCACATTGCCAAACAGGGCATTCTGTAAAAAAATATTTAAAATAAATGATGACAAGTTTTTGCTTAATTCTAGATCATTTCATTGCACAAAGTAATGGGATAGGATTCAAGGAACTCAGCGTAGGGTTCATGTAGAGGCTACATGGAGTGTTTCTGTGTACACAAAGTTGTACCTGTGGCAGTGCCGTGCAATGCATATTAACAAAGAGCCATGCATTTAAACAAGGCTTTGCAGCATGTAACAGTGTTATTACAGCTGTGAAACCTCTTCAGGAATGCAGATAGCATTTCCATGTAAGGTCGCTGTCTGCAGCATGGCAATCAGACCTTAACTTCTAACAGCGAGAAATCTGAACAAAGCTATAAATAATGGGGTAATAAAGGCCCAAAACTAGGGGCAATAGTTAAATACTGCCTTTTAACAACCTTAAAACATTGACAGAATAACAGATTTTTCAGTAGCAATGAATGTTCTGAAGGGTATGAAATCTGAATCTTGAATGTCTGTCATTATTTTCTGAATTCAACCCCAATGAATTGCCAGTGGTTTGCCAAATACCCACAGATTTTATAAGAAGCATACCAAAAATATGAAGCCAAAAATAGAAACCGGATGTATTTAATTAATACCACTGAGCATTGTGCAAACCTGGTAAGTGAGGCTGTGATGTGCTAACACCATCAAGTTAACAATGAATACTAATATAGGGGATATCATGTAATTAACCCTGTGGTAATAGGTGGTAATTCTAGGTCTGGAGTACAGATGCTTTTAGGTTCTTGTACAGGGTGAGCAAACTTTTCTTTTATTGTGCCGACATTGCAGATTACATAAATGAAGTGCAACATAGACAAGCAAGAGCTGTAAGTTTAGGACTAGTGTACAAATGGTCCTGGGTTTACAAACCGTATATGCCATACACTTTTACTGTTGTTCCACATCCTATCATATTTACTGTCACTCAATCTAATCAGTACTACAGTGTCAATCTGCTAGTAACTGGGTAGTCTTCAAAGTAATAAAGACATTTCTTAGGAGCTGGTAGTGTTAAAAGTAAAACATAACAGAATAGAGTGAAATAATTGTAGAAATAATTTGCATATTAACTATGAAGTTAGTAATGTTTTCCTTTTTTCTCTCTCCCCACTCCTTTTATTCTGTTTTATTGTTTAATTTGTTTGCATTTTGTTGTTATGTATAATTTTGCATTTCTTTGTTTTGCTTTATTATTTCTGATTTTGTTAGTATTTGTTGTTTTATATATATATATATATATATATATATATATATATATATATATATATATATATATTTATTTATTTTTGTTATTAATATGTTTAGTTTTTGCTTTTCTTTGCTCACATATTTATTTTTTATGTGTCTAATTTTTTTTATTTTCATTTATTTGTTTTTTTTTTTTATTTTGTAATTGTATATTCATGTTTTTTTTTATTGCTATAGCACAGCAGGGTAATCAGGTCCCCCATGATCCTTCTGCATTTACTCTCACTCCACCGGCTACAGCACCAAAGCCCAGCACGTCTGGGCTGCAGCCTGGAAGCACTCCCTCTGCTTGCCCTGCACTACCTGGGCCCTCGGGTAGTTCTGCCCCGGTGGATTGGCCTGCAGTTCCCTCTGGGAGCAGTGGTGGAGGGGGTGCATTTATCACCTGGAATGAGTTGCCCGGTATGGTGAGTAAGATTGTGCACCTCACAGTGGACACATGCCTATGCTGGATGGAACACCTGCTCTTTGTCCTGGTACAGAGTACCTGTTGTAGATGCACACTTCAGACATTGCAGCCACCTGTGCAGTGAGGGGACAGTGATGACTCACATTGTGAGGACTTGACTCCCGTTGTCACCCATCCTGATATCCATGAGACCTCAATTTCCCCACCCTCACCCCAACCATTGTGTTCACCCCCCTCTTGTGTCCTTCACCATCCCTGTATCTTATCTTCTATGTCCTGTCAGCAATTGCTTTCTCACTTTGCCAGCTTGCCTGCCCCAGACATGCCTATGTCCCTTCCCCAACATTCATCTCTCACAAAAAAAAAGGGCACTTGCCCCCCCCCCCAAAAAAAAAAAATCCTATACATAGGTCTCCATTTTGCAGATGTGTCTACTTGACACACTTTATTCAGTCCAATTGGTTATACAGTAGGATTATGTTGGTGCCACCTCTGTCTCTGGAGGTGACAGTCCAAATTCAGCTAATATTGTATACATCTGATCAGTTTTTACTGTTGAAGAAATGGATAGCTATGGTTCTTTCCTACACCCTTCCTGCACATTTCTGCTCTCCTTTCACATTGTTTTCCCCCCTGCTTGCTCCCCATTGCACCACTTTCCTAGCTCCCAATTTCTTTTTTTAAAGAATCATTGCATCTTGGTGAGCAATGCACACCATCGCTAAGCAATGGCAAAAGTCAGTAATATCAGTAAATGTATTTAAAATTATCATACACACTTGTAAAGTTCATGCTTACACCTCATTTAAAACCCAGTACCATTTGCCTCCAACAACAATCCATTAACCCATCTGGACACTGAGTCAGTTCTTTAACAGATGTATTTTATACAATCAGTATTAGCTGCCACATGTTATGGTCATATTTACCCTTTGTACTCCCCATTGCTTGCTCCTTATATCATACATGTCATATTTTCAACATTAATTGTGTATGACGCATCATTGTACAATATACATTAATATTTTACAAAGTCTTAGTGCACAATCCCCATTTATTTTTATAAAGAATGTGTGCGCCATGCTGCACATCATGTAGTCTCACTAAGCAAGGCAAGTAAAAATGTTAATAAATAACAGAAATGAGAAAAGTAGGGAATAATATTGGCTTCAACTTTATGGAACCAGTTCTATGTGGCCAAAGAAAGGAACTTATCACTGGCTGAAGTCAATTACTACCTGCAGCCAAAGATTCAGTTAAGTAGAAGGTGTATGCAACAGCAGTGAAGTCTGTAATTTTCTATTCAGTGTGTAAAATACACCTGCTACTCAATTAACTCTGTAGCACCATCTGTTAATGTATTAATCCAACCTTGTTTTCGTTACGATGGTACTGCATTTAAATACAGGTGTATGTTAACATACTTTTAAGTGTAAAGAAATATACATTGGGATACTTCAAAAGGAACCTTGACGATTGGATGGGAGAAAGGAAATTCACCCCGGGGATCACGTCAGCCGCCCTGCTAGACAGGGGTCCAGGGAAGTAAACAATGTGGGAAGAAAAAGCCAGGGAATTGTTATGGCTAAGCTTGTATAGGCCCTAGGGCTGATAGCCTAGTACAAACCTATGAACCTATGAACCTCATGGTTGTGGTTTCAAATACAGTTTTATATAATAATTGTAATTGCTTTCCCCGTAGATGCTCATCATTGCATGATACACACCATCAAGCACTATCTCGCACAGATTCTCTAAAGAAAAGAAATGGGGAAGATAGGAAAGTGTTGAAATGGGTAGCAAGTGGGGTAAAACAAAGTTAAGGAAGGGCAGGAATGTGCATGAAGGGTGTAGAAAAGAACCATAGGTATCCATTTCTGCAACAGCAAAACCCGATAATATATGAAGACTATTAGCTGAATTTGGATAGTCACCTCCAGAGAGAGAATTGACCACACAAAACAATCATGTTGTATAGCCAATTGCACGAAATCAAGGGTGTCATGAAAACACTGGTGTGAAATGGACAGCTATGTATGGAACGATAGTTTTTGGGACAAGTGTCCTTTTTTCCTTTTGGTCGCAGAGAGAGGAATGTTGTGGTAGGGACCTAGGTATGTGTAGGTAAGGTAAAGTGGGTAGGTAAGGAAGAAATGGCAGACAGACAGACAGACAGGACATACAAGGCAAGACACAGGGATGTGAAGGATACAAGAGGGGATGAACACCATGGCTGGGGAGAGGAGGGGACATGAAGAACCCATGGACATCAAGTTTGGAGACAGTGAGAATTGAGAATGACAGAATCACTGTCATCTCACTGCTCTGTTGGCTGCTGTATCTGACATCTGCGTCTCCTTGTATTACTCAGAACAACAATGGACAGCAATGTCTCCATCTGGCATAGGCATGCACCAACTGTGTGGCTCATAATCCTACTCACCAACCGTGGCAGTTCATTACAGGTGATAAAATTACCACCTCTGCCACTGCTCCTGGAAGAAGCCATTGACCTATCATGTGGGACTGATCTATCTGAGGGCCAACTAGTGTAGGGGCAACAGAGGGGGTGCTACCAGGGTGTGTAACTGATGTACTAGGACATGGTTCCATAGCCAGTGGAGTGGGGGCAGGTAGCTCTCTTGGGACAGGCTTACCCTGCTGTGCTGTGGAAAAAAGGGAAAAAAAAGAACATAGAGGGTGGGGCGAGAAAAGAAAAATGGAGAACATTAGCAACATCATAAGTGACATACAAAGCAGTGAAACAATTATTTCACTCTATTATGTTTCCTTTACTATAAACAGTACAAACTGTAAACAAACTTTTTATAACATGTCTGAATACCCAGTTGATAGCAGATGTGCACTATAGTACAGATTTCAGCCAGCATTCCTTGATGAGCACATATATTGCCCATATGCAGGCTCCAATTCTACTAATCACATTTTCCAGCAGGTCATTTCTGCCACTGCATGAGAGGTCTGCAGTTAAGTGCAGTAATGATGAAAATGTAACAGTACTTGTTCATCTGGTAATTGTGGTGTTTGAACCCACAACTGCTGACCAGTTTCTGCTACCATAGTGTTATGTGTTCCCATACAGTACTACATGCATACTTTTCTTTTACAGTTGCTTGATGTATGCTCTGTTTTATAGTACTATATTCATAGGCCTTAAACTCTTACAACAATAAATGTGGACAAAGTCATATAGAACAGGAGGCCAAAGTCCAAAAAATAGGGATGACTCTTGCATACTTGTGCTTACAAACTCATTAAGCTGATACAGTAACAGGTTTTGCACTTGCATGACTTGTCTGGGGTCTGAATCTCACATGCCTGACAGTTAGTGGTGTCAGTCTTAATCCCTTATGCAATTATGTAACTGAAAACCACAATTATATCTGTAACTGTACAAAGACTAGACAATCCCTGGAAATCTGTACAGCCGACAGGTATTACTGCATTACATGCCAACTAAGCCCATATATCACGACCTCTTAAAGCCACAGATGCAGACAGTGGCGGCTGGTGACTTCAAATCACAGGGGGGCTGCAGGAGACAGCTGAATGGGTGGGGTCAAGGGGAAGGGGTGTGGTCAACCATAAAGGGGAGGAGCTATGCACAAAACCACAAAAAACTAACTTTAATTAAATACGCTGCCCTGGGTGGCAAACCATCATTATGAAAGTCCAATCAAGACAAAAATAAGTGTAGAAGAATAAAAATATTTCAATGCATTGGCTGCATGACAGCTTACTTAATATCTAGATGGAAACAAAAGGTTGTGAGGCATGAAAAAATAAATTACTTTTTAAATACATTACTGGAATGCCAGTCAAAATCAAGTATAAGAAAAACCAGAAGCACTCAACTCAAACCACTTCTCCTTGCACTGCTGTTCTAATTATAATATATTCAGCTTTATTAAAGTACCAAGTAACATGCTGAAAGTAGAAATCTATGTGATGCCCCCACTTGTAAAAATGTTTCTTATCCAAAAAGACCTGCTGCCTGACAACTTGTTTCATGGGGAAAACATGATAAAAGTAAAAATGAAAAGCAAACAAGAAACAAGCTCAAGATACATTGCTTAAAGGATTACTGTACAGGTTATGGACCACACATGATTGGCATTCTGTTTAGTTTACGGGTAAGGTCTGTAGAGATGACTGGAAGTCTCCAACAAGTGTAATGAGCTTTTTAAAATAATGGAATCCTGTCCTTTAATACCCAAGGCTTATACATTATCTAGTCAAGTATTCTCTGCATGGCAACAACAGAAAGGCTTTCAATGTTGGCAATTCTTTAACAGTATGCTTATTAAAGCTTACTTGCATCTTACAATGTCAGACAAGCTTACCTTATGGTCATTAAAGCATTGCTACTTAAACACAGAGCAACAGGCACTTTGAGTAATAAGCATAAATCAACAGTACAAAAATATGACAGAAACCAGACCATTCTGCAAAATCAAGGACAGATGAAAAGCCACTGTAGTACTTATGCAGTGTGTCCTCCCCATCCAAGGTAGATACAACTACTCCTTGCCTTGCTTGGACACATCCAGAGTCACTACATGGGGAGTGGGGTGCAACAAGCATGTCACAATTTGAAATCTCTCTGGCTGACTGTGATGGCCCTGACACATTTGTCATACCTCTCAACCTCAAGAGCAAGAAATCTGGACAAAGCCATACACAGAAGTGGGACAAAGGCCCAACAATAAGGACAATTTTAAATATTGCTCTAATAAACTTAGATAATAGAATAGGTCTTGCATTAGTATGAATTTTCTGAAGGGTATAAAATCTGAAACTCAAATGTCTGTCATTTTCTAACTTCAGTCTTTAGTGATTTGTCACTAATTTGCCAAAAAACACAATTTTATGAAAAATGGACCAAAAATGTGATGCAAAAATAGAAAATAGACACACAATACAGCTGCTACCTGTCAAAGAAGGGACACTTTAATATTAGTACTGCTACCTTGAGCAGCTGACAAAATAAAAGAATCTACATGCATTTCAAGTAATCTATAACTTTGATTATTACAGTTATTTCTTAATTGTAAACCCTCCATGTTTTCTTCCAAAATTGCTATTTTGCGAAGGGATTATTAGGGGGAAGAGCAACATTTTGAGCCAAAAATTGGGGACAGTTGAGAGGTTGGCTATGCCTAATTCTAAAGCAATTTATTTGCATGTACCTCTCAACCTGTTAATGCAGTAAATCTGAACAAGGCCAAATATATTGGGGGCACATATAAACAGTACTAAAAATTGCTCTTGTATAAATTGAGACAGTTGATAGAACAGCTCTTAATTTTAACATGCATTTTTCTGAAGGTTATGAAGTCTGAAACTTATTATTCAGTGACTTCTGGTAAATCATTTAGGAATTAAAACTACAAATTTTATGAACAAACCAAAAATAAGAAGCAAAAATCTATTCATTCTTTGAAAATCTGGACAGTTGGGAGGTATAGTTCAGCTGGGCCTGTGATTTTGCTGCCCTTCCCCCCCTGACAAAATAATGGTTGAATGGAGCCTCTGCAGCCATTCCAATGAACCATTACTTGGCTATTTCACTCCATTTACCATAAACACTAATGTGCATACTGCTTTACTTCTATGATGAGTTGGACTTCATTTGAAAGTTTTATTTTGTATTTTACAGCACAAACACTAAGTCATCTGTTAAACAAAGCAATGCAGTCTCACAATGAAAACTTAGCATTAAAACTTCTCTGCCCTTGAAACTCACATTCATTGAAACAGCATTGAAACCCACATTCAAAGAAAATACATTTTGCCAGTGGCAGATAAAGATCAATTTTGGGCTCTTTTCGAATCATAGGCCCTTGCATATGAAACATACATGTGCTCTTTGACACACCTTCCTCATTGTACTAAAATTATATTCCTTGTACAATACAGTACACTTGTTAGAGGGTGTTTTAAATTTGTTTTGAACATTTTTCCAGTAAGCAATGAAACAAACCATATGCACCCATAATGGCAAAACTGCCCAGTTGAGAACATTTATCATAAAAAGTCTACTCAGACTTCCACAGTCCACCATTATTAGTAAATATACACAATTCTACAGTCCACCATTATTAGTAAATATGCACAATTCCACAGTCCACCATTATTAGTAAATATGCACAATTCTACAGTCCACCATTATCAGTAAATATGCACAATTCTACAGTCCACCTTTATCAGTAAATATGCACAATTCTACAGTCCATTATCAGTAAATATGCACAATCTCTGAAGTAAGTCATCTAAATAATTCCACATTAAAGAAATCTGTAACTAATGAAGCGGTTGCTGCTAGCAATCACCTTTATATTTCATGGTTTCATCGAAAAATAAAGTGTCTGTTGCCCTCAGGAATAAATTGCCTATATTACATTAAAAAATGATAAGCTAGTAATAATATTGCAAGAGGAAATGGATGGCAAACTGATAACGAACTCATAGTATCTTCACCAAGGAGAACATTCTCAGTAAGGCAGCATCCACCCCTTGTGGGAGTAGAACCCACAGCCTTCTGCATCAAAAGCAAGTACACAACCTGTTGTGCTATAGTATTAACTAGGCAAAGCACTAAACTTCTATTCCCCTGCAGCTCTCAGCTCCTTGTAAAATCTACTCAATACTCAACTGCATCTCAACTTCGCAGCTCAAGAAAACTGGAAAAAGCCTAAATGTATTGTGGGGGGGGGGGGGTCAAAAGCCCAAAAAACAGGGACACATTAAACATTGCTTGTATAATCTTGGAAAGTTGCTAGAATAAAATGTTGTGTTGCCACCATATATTTTACTGCCAAGGTCCCTGAGCAAAGAGTAACATACCACTACGCCACATCAGCTGCTTTGTAAATAGAGGAAGACTGAAACTTAAATGGCTATCATTTAGTGAATTCAGTTCTCACCATAGCTGTCAACCTCTTAGTACAAAAGACCTGGGCAAACCCAGTAATGAGGGAATACAGCCCTCAAACATATTCAGTGAATTCAGTTCTTGCCATAGCTGTCAACCTTAGCACAAAAACCGGGACGAAGCCAATAATGGGGGAATACAGTCCCAAAAATAGGGACAAATTTAAAATATTCATCTTATAAACTTAGAAAATTGCTAGAAAAAAAGGTTGTGCTACTATGTAGTCTGAAGAACATGAAGTTTGAAATTCAAATGTCGGTCAATTTTACTGCGGACAGAACAAAAACAATTTTCAGCAGAGACGCAGGGATTAATACTGCAAACACGTCTTTGTAAAATGGCAGGGCACCAGAACAAATCCACACAAACACAGGGAGGAGATGCAGACAGAAGCCACCCCAACCAAGAATCAAACCAGAAAACCTATAGCTGGGAGACAACAATACTACCACTGCACCATCAATTATGCAAGGAATTAAACATTCAGAAACCTGAAGTCTGAAATTCAAATGCCTGTCAATTTTACTACGGACAGAACAAAAACAATTTTCAGCAGAGACGCAGGGATTAAAACTGCAGACACATCTTTGTAAAATGGCAGGGCACCAGAGCAAATCCACACAAACACAGGGAGGAGATGCAGACTCCACACAGAAGTCACCCCAACCAAGAATCAAACCAGAAAACCTATAGCTGTGAGGCAACAATACTACCGGAGCAGAGTGTACCACTGTGCACCTCACTGATCAGATACATCATTGTATACATTGCTGCATTTTGTAACCAAAAACAAACCATCTAAAACAACTTGAAAAAGTCCAGTGGTTCTTCACAAATAAAATCAGAACACTGTGGAACTTGAACTATTCAGAAAAACTTCAGGAACTATTACTATACTCCATATGCTACAGATTATTCACAGCTGAACTCTGCCTGGTGTATAAAGCAATGTCTGATTTACTTCCATTTGGAAGTATAGACTGGAATTCACTGCCACAGAAGGTATCACCATACTGGCCCAGTTCAGGCTAAAAATAATCTTAAGTATCAGCAACAGACGAAGTGACAGATACATTCCAAAATTATAAAATAAGTTTTCACTTCAGATCAAATGTTAGGCATTAACTTCTTTAACAGATGTCTAAACTAATCCATTTCCTTCACAAGTTTGCTTACAAGGTATATGAAAACTATTATGCCCAGACAAATAAATGTTTAACTGTTGACTTTCATCTTTGTTGTGCTCATAATGTTCATCAGAAGCTAATAAACATATAGCTTCATATAACAGAGTGTAAAGCAAATTATACAATTTGTAATTTGAGTATTAACAGTAATGAAACTTTCTCTATTTCTTCTTTCTGTTAAAAGTAACAGCAATTATTCAACACACACACACACACACACACACACACACACACACACACACACACACACACACACACACACACACACACACACACACACACACACACAAAGTAGGGTCAACTTTACCATCCTGACTACAAGTTCTTAACCCATTTATTTAACTTTATTATATATTTATATTTATTTTAAAAAAGCCTTATACCACCAAGAGATTCCTAGGCAGATTACTCTGTTCACCCAGATTTATTTATTTAGTCGCTGGCATTTATTTGCTACATAAGTGTGGGCCTATAAAGATGTTTTTTTCAGTGCAGGCCAGGAACAAAAGCTTTAATACAAAGATACTATTCCCTTTCAGACCCAATCTTGATATATATCAGAAGCAGAACATATCAATATGGGATTACAGCAATTAAGCTTCTTGAAGTCCAATAGGTCATAAGCTTGACAACTGATAAATAACTACTCACCTGTTGTCGTCGACCTGATTCCAATCCACTGATTCTGATTCAAGCAGCAATAAATCCACCAGACCACGACAGACTGACTAGTCTAAAATTTTGTTTTGTCTTGAGTCAAAAAAATAAAAAAAAAAATGTTTTAAGTTTTCTAAAACTAATTAAACACGGAAAAAAAAAGATCACTGGTCCATCCCACGCCGAAAACCGACTGACTGATTCTCGCTCTTTTCCCAGCACATAAAGCCCGGGAAGAGAGCGACAACCAATCAGTAGCATTTGCCCAGCAAGCACGTCATGACGTGCCTGCGGACGTCGCAGTCCGAGCCCCTTCCATATCTATGCGGTTTGTGAGTCAACCGCATAGATTTCTGGGAAGTTCTGGGCATCAGAATGATGCCTCCTTTGCTTCTCCGGGCTGCAATGAAAACATTGCAGCAACCCAGCAAGAGTTTAGAAAAAAAAAAAAAAACGCTCTTTCGATTGAAGCGCTCAATGCGCATGCGCGTAATTCCGAGTCGCGGACTCGAAATTTAAGTGTTTAAACTGTCAAAAACAGATTTTTCTTTTTTTTTTCACATAAAAAAACTACATAAACTACTCAGCTGTCTAGCTGAGGGGGCTGCAGTCCGGCAGCCCGATGCCACGAGCCGCCCCTGGATGCAGACCATGTAATAACTACTGGCAGTACAAAGGTGCACAAATAGCAACACATTTTGTATATTCTTCTACTAACCTAGAAAAGTGATACAGTAACAAGCTTTGCAGTAGCAGAGATGTTCTGAAAGGTATGAAATATGAGACACAAATGTAATTTTCTGACTGCAGTCCTCAATGCTTTGGATAAGATTTGCCAGACAAACATAATTTATGAGAAGCAAACCAAAATTATGAAGCAACAATCTGAACATTCTGCAAAATCTGTACAGTTAAGAGTTATTACAAAACAGTGTTTCACTTTTAATGTTACAATAAAAGTTCTGTTGTGATGCGTACATATCACATGCTGCTCACATCCATGCCAATTGACTTTCATGGGCTCTAACATTCAGATCATGAGCTACCTCAGCCGTGGAAAAAACACAACAGAACAGAATACCATTATGAATACCAAGCCTCACTATATGCAACTTTAAACTAATACAAGTAATGGCTGAAACTCATTCTTACACATCTGTGGGGTGACATTTCTCAATCCAATGGTCGAGGGTATCCCTCCTCCTCATCCTGAGGTCTTGGTAGTGGTGCCTACACTGTTCACCAGTGCAGGGGATACCAGTAACACTGGTCAGACCTCAGGCCAGACTATTCCATGTCTCTGTCCTTGATTGTGAGCCATGATAGTGCATCTGCAGGAGCTGGGGTCCATAGTCATTCACCAGGAGTCCAACAAACATTCTGGACTCCTGGGCACCCTACTTTTGAGCCCTAAATCTCAAACCCTCACCCAGAAAATGCCTTCCATGTCTTTCACAGAGCAAGTCCAATACAGAATGATATTTTCCCATGAATTACATGTATTGCATTTGCTCAGAGGGTGCACTGTCTTATTTGGCAACATTTGAAAAAGCTACGCATTGCTTTCTATCATGCAAATGGGGTGCAAAGGGTGCAATGTGTTTCCGTGATGGTAAGAAATGCAGCAGTTTGGTAACTAATGCAATTTCTATGTTATTTGATACACAGACAATTCTATAACTGTGTTGGTCCAATGGGAAAGGCAGGTCAAGCCACATAGCAGGTATATACTTGCCTGAACATAGTGTGCATTATACCCACAGTCATATTTTTGCTATTAACTAGACACTACATAGATTAATGAATAGTTACATAACTGACACAATATTACTGTGTCAATTCTAAGTCATATAAATATTATATAAGCTAAACTAGGTCATCTTCTATAAGTGAGAGTGACACTGTGAATTGGTACAACATTAGAATTAAATGACATACACTGTACTTGATCTCTGGACCATATGGATGTTAGCCCTGAACTGACAGCTGTCGCCACAGGAAAGTTGGGGAATCCTTTTTCTCTATGTGTCTGTTCATTGCTAAATACTGCAATGTCACTAGACTTAACACCTTCTGCCACAGGGTAAGTTACATAACATCCCCTAAGTTAGTATTCATTGTTAAGTGTTCACTGTTAACTGCAGCACAGCAGCACTTAGCAGGCTTGCACAATGTGCAATTACATTACTAGAAAGCATCTGGTTTCTATTTTTGGCTGCCTGGGTTTTGTCTATTACCTGGGTGGTCCAGCTGTCCATTTTGCGTGATGCTGTTCTACACATGAAACTAATTAATATAGCCAAACCTGTTTGTGCTAAGCAGCTCATCATGTAAACAAGGGTCTATATTACGTTATTGAATACTTACAACATTAAACATTATATGGTCAACACCATATGTTTGAAGTTGTAAATATTCGAAAATAAAACACAAAAAAATTTAAGAAAAGGAAAAACTTACCTGAACGTTTTAAGCAGGGGGGCAAGCCCCCTGCACCTCCCACATGGGGGATATGCCCCCCCACACCACCACTCTTTATATATACCAACTTTGAGATCACACTACAGTGCAGTAAATGGAAATCTTCTCTACAGAGATTTCTGCTTTAATTTTCGAATATTTACAACTTCAAACATATGGTGTCACCCATATAACGTTCGATGTTGTAAGTACTCTATAATGTAATATAGACCCTGCAAATAATGCACCCCCATCACTCACTAAAGTAAGAGAGAAGATGAAAGAAAACAACGGGAAATACAGTTTGTTACTACACAGTAGGTATGCCAGCAGAGATCTGGATTTCAAATTTCACTCCAATGCACCTTCAGAAAACAGGATTTGTGCCATATCCCTGTTTGCCATACAAACATCTTTAAGTTTTCCATCGCGTAACAATATTCCACAATGTATTTTAACTGATTTCAAGCCATCAGCTCTTATTTATACATGTATTATATGAAATAGATTTGAGTGTACTGCACTTAGTGATCACACAACCTATTAGAATTATTGCTTGAAATTATATCAATCTGTATTGCTTGGCCATTCAGCAGTTATCTGACCAGTATTCAGAGATATGCAGTTTTCAAGGCAATCTACCTCATTCACCCTAATTGTGTGTGTATATTAACTGGGAATATTATGATATGCAGTTGTCAGCAAATGAAGGCCAAGTTGGATGGCAAAAACAATACACTGTTCTTTTGGTGGTGGGAACAAAGGTGAATTCCTATTATGGCACATGCAAGGGTACACTCTTCTTACAAGGGGTGGGCCAAGCTGAGTTCACTATATGGCACAATTTCTCTATATAAAGATATTCCATTACAAACATATGATGCTAGGCCATGCATTGATCACCAGTACTTTGGAGAATTACGAATTTGTGAATCTTGCATGTCTGAAGACTACTACTTTCTAATGGACACATACAAGTGCAATAGCTCTCTGCTGTCACATGTTACTTGAATTTCTGTACACATCTCACACCTTTTACCTGCTTACTGTACCACGTAATGAAATACAAGTACATGCAATAATAGTATTACGCATTACAGTACATGTTCAGGACTTACCTTGTAAATGCTGTGTCTGTACTCCACACTTTGTGACATCCCTAGGGAAATCCAGCATGGAGTCTGCATGGATGCTTTATATCTTGTTGAATAGCCTCACAGGACTGGTTGATTAGCATGCAATTCACCTACTTATGCAGTAATTAGCATCTGTGATGCACAGACTAAGACAGATGCAATCCATTAATAATGTACTCAATTATAAAAACGCAAATGTGTAGCTAGCTAAACTGATGGTGAGGAGAGTTAGTACAGTTGTAATTTTTCACAGTATTTCTCTACAGAGGAGTATTGCACTCCAGCAGGCCTTTTCCCATTTTGCTACCTACATAGTGCATATGCTGGAATGTAGTTAAGAATAACTGTGAAGAAATGGCTTTCACACTAATTTTTACGCATTACTTAGAAGTGTAATGATGGCATGGCCTTGGTTGTCAAGCTATTTCATAGGTACGTGGCATTGAGAATACCTGAAATGGGAATGCTGTGTTACAAATATGTACACATGTTACATGAACAGATCCTTTGATAGCACTTTTAGCATCTCAAAGATTTTTTTCAGCACAATGGGTTCTTAGCCTGTCATTTTGTTTGGGAGGGGACAAAAATGAGTTAATGCTAGGGCATGCACTAGACTGTACTGATATTTTGGGTGGGTGAGCACATTATACTTACTGCTATGGCACAAACAAAGATATGTTTTCTCTTGTTAGTCTCCCTGATTTTTATCCTCCATCTTCTTATTTTTAGAAATATGCAGACTCTTTCATGTTTTTCCGAGGGGGATACTGACAGAATTTCCTTACTGTTTTATCAGTAAACAGTAAATTTGTAGTTATATGATCCTCGTGTATTATCATGTATTATCATGTTTTTGTCTTGTAGGACACAATATGTCTGCTGGTCATAGGCCCCTATTTACAGATGCAGAGAATAATTTGATAATGGATGCCTTAAGGCAACATGCTGCTGTGCTCTGTCCAGGGGGGTGAGCCAGTATGGCTGAGCATACAGCCCTCTGGGATGAATTAGTGGTCAACATTAACACTGCCGGGTGACACAATCGCACATATGAGCAGGTGTGTCACAGAGCAACAGACATGGTAACTGCTGCATGTAGGTATGCAGCTGTAGTGGCACACAATCATCAAGTCACAAGTGGAGGCACTGCTGCAGAACCCCCTCTCACTACCACTGAGGAATTTCTGGTGAACATAACCACCCAGGACAGCTCCCAGCATTCCATGGCACATTATGTTCTGAATGTGGGCACAACTCCTGCATCCCAAGAAGAGCTTCCATGTATGTTTCGTTAGATAGTAATTAGAATACTGTGGCATAGTGCATTAATTTCAAAAATGTATATGTCTGTGTCAGTTGTTTGTTGGGAGGGTGCATTTAGGATTGTTACAGTTATAAGCTTAATTTGAAGTTGTCAGCCACATTCTTGTTGACATTTGAGGTACAGCAGATATAGAGTTGTAAATGTATTACCCCCTGTATTACTATTAAATGTGATGCTGTTGCCATTACCTCTTGCTTTACTTATTTCAGGACCATCAGGAATACAGAGATGTAGGCCTCCTGCAGAGGGTAAGCCTAATACATTTATGTCAGTACTGTAGATAAATTTCAAGATATCTCATAATGTGTCCTCTCAGGCCTGTTGTGTGTATTGCTGTACTGTCTGTTATAGTGATAGACGTGTGCTTTTGTAGCATATATTGCAGCATATTAGTGCAGGTATTAATGTATCGCTGAATTTTTCCCTTTTTATTACAAGTGAGTATGACAGTGAGAGTGTGGGAACTCTCAACAGACATTGATGATTATGGTGGTCAAGTTAAGGCACAGTTGGGGGGTGCAGAGGTTGAATCTAGCACAGAGGTTGACATCCAGTTACCCCCTTCATTTTCACTGGACACAGCCGATAGACCTACGCCTACCCAGTCCACTGAGGCCAGAGATACTGGACAGGTTGAGGACAAGGACATCAATCAGGGGAGTGTGGCTACTGTGGCTTCAATGCCTGTTGAATTTGTCCGTAACCAAAGTTTTGGCAAAGTGTCATGCAGGAGGGTTGATAGGGTTGCTCATAGGAGGCCTGCTGCCCCTCCTCCATCTGCAGCAGGTGTCCCTTCCTTTGTCACTCAACAGATGTTTAGGGCCATCATGGAGGCACAGGTATGTTTTAAAGGTGCTCCAGACAAATTTTCAGGGTTCTAGATGTGGCACAGTCTGACATCTGTGACTGCCTCCACCATGTGGTTAATTCAATTCAATGGAGTGGTTGAAAGACACATTGGAACATGGAATGCCTGTAATTGCTGGGAGGGGGACTTAGTCCACATGGGTGTAGGCTAGCCACACAAGCTGCTGTCAGCCAATGTGGCCATGCCCTATTATGGTTCCATAGTGTCAGTACTTCTCCTGCACCATCAGGGAGTTTGCTGTCCACACCCAGAAGTAGCAGGCCATGGGGTCATGGTCCTGGGTGTTCCAGTGAATGGAGAACTTCCAGCAGGCAACAGTCACAGTCAAGTAGTAGCACTGCATCTGACCTAGGGCATGGAGGTGGTAGTGCATCTCCTGGCAGAGCCAGGACTTGTGGTTGGGGTGAAAATGATGAACTGATAACTCTACCATGCACAGCTAATACCTGTCCAACAAACCAAGATGAAGAGCTAGCAATGAGCTTGGCTGTGTTCATGCACACTGTCACACACCACTTTCACATGGACGACCCCTACAGATGTACAGACAACAGTTACTTAATTCAGCCTGCCTGCTTTTTTCTTCTTACACACACACACATACACACACACACACACACACACACACACACACACACACACACACACACACACACACACACACACACACACACTCACCAACTTTTGTTGACAGCCTAGGCCTCCTGCCCCCCAAAACACCCTGTGCAAGTGATGATAACTGTGACATATCCCTAATTTCTCTTTTGTATCCAGGAAAACTAAAGTTTTGTTTCTGAAGCATAAGGTGCTTAGCTACATTATTGGTTTGTGTATCTACATTTGTGTTGTTTAAATGTTAATTGTACCTGTGAATTATATTTGCCTTGCCAAATTGTTCAATGAATAGCATCACCATTTCACTACTTTATAGTGTATTCTCTTGTAAGGGCTGTGAAGTCAACAACTGCAATGTGGCTCATTGCTATCTAACTGTTCTCTTTAATGATTATCCAGTACAAACGTATGGTGTACATCATAAATCAGTCCATCAGATTCATATCTCTGGATTGCATAACAGCACTGTAGTATAAACTCCTCAGAGCAGTACAATGTCATGCTCACTGTTCCATGTAGGTCACCAGAAACATGCATCTGTAGGACACCCCACAGGCCTTTCTCATCAAGCTAACATAGAGCCTACAAACTATGCCATGATGTATATGTACAGATGAAAACACTTGTCTTAATCTGTCTTTTATTGTATGATGTGATGTCTGCCTGACATCTAGGCCATTTTCTGATCATGCCCTGGTGAGATACATGCATATACAGTATTGTGATATATCTGATGGCATCAGCATTGTCTACTGAACATATGAGAATAACTGTCCTACCTGCTGGTTTAAAGTGCTGTCTGTAATATTAAGTTATATCTGATACATGCTCACACACACACACACACACACACACACACACACACACACACACACACACACACACACACAAAGTTGACTGCATTGAGAATATAACCCCTACCTAAGTACACAGACTACAGATCACTGAATGTAACATACACACCATGGCACAGGTCTGACTTGCACTGTGTCTGACAACCCTTTATAGTTGATGACATCAGCAATATCTGTTGAGGATGAGATATGCAACCCACCTGCTGGTGTACAGTGCTGTCTGTAATATCAAACACACAAACACACACACACACACACACACACACACACACACACACACACACACACACACACACACACACACACACACACACAGTTGACTGCAGTGAGAATAGAACATCTACAAATCTAGATGCACAGACTACAGAACTCAGTACTTTACACAAGTGCCCCAGCACAAGGCTGATTTGGAGTGTGTCAAACAACACTTTATAGCTGATGACATCAGAAGTGTCTGTTGAGAAAAATATGTGTCCCACTTGCTGGTGTAAAATGTTCTCTATGATCAAGTTACAGCTCACTCACACAGAGAGACAAACACACACAGTTGACTGCAGTAAGAATAGAACCCTTACCTATCTAAGTACACAGACTATGAAACAAAGTACTTAACACAAACGCCGTAGAGCAAGTATGACTTGCACAGGAGTGCAGGTGAACTTATAGTAGATGACATCAGCAAGCCCTGTGGGGGACAACAGCTTGGGAGACTGGTATGGAATGACTGTGTAGGGATAAGCAGCTATAAAAATAAAATGGCCAGCTGTGCCATTGGAGAGGTAACTGTGGGATACCACTTATACTCTGCTGCCTCGAATCACACTCACCCAATTGAATACAGTGAGATTAGAACCCCTACCTAAGTGCACAAGTTATTGAATGCAGTACTTAATGCATGCACCACAGAACAAATCTGCCTTCTATAAGAGTGCAGGTGAACTTATAGTAGATGACATCAACAGCCTCTGTGGGAGACAACAGTTTGGGAGGCCAGTATGGAGTGACAGTGTAGGGATGAGTGGCTATCAAAAATACCCATTGTACTTTACTGCCTAGAGTCACACATACCCAGTTGAGTGTAGCGAGATTAGAACCCCTACCTAACTAAATGCACAGACTACAGAACACAGTACTTGCCACACATTCCATGATATAAGTCTGCCTTACGCAGGAGTGCAGATGAAGTTATAGTAGATGACATAAACAGGCCCTGTGAGAGACAACAGCTTGGGAGGCCAGTATGGAATGACTGTGTAGGGATGAGCAGCTATCCAAAACATGGCCAGCCATGCCATTGGAGAAGTAACTGCAGGATAGCATTTATATTCTGCTGACTAGAGACACACACACACACACACAGTCTGCTGAAGTGAGAACAGAACTCCTACCTAAGTGCACAGACTATGGAAAACAGTACTTAACACATGTACCACAGAACAAGTCTTACTTATATAGGAGTGCACGTAAACTAATAGTTGATATCAGCAGACCATGTGAGGAATAACAGCTTGGGAGGCCTGCATAGGCACATAGGGGCATAGCGTCATATGAGGCTAATAGCCTAATAGTACTAGGCTGTTTAGAAGCCTAGCTGTATAATAACACAAGTGCCCTTCTTGAGCATATGTAGATATCTGAGTTTAGCAAAACAAGGTTGTGAGCACCACCAAGTGGCACTGTCCATGAGGAAGAGCACAACATTACAAATTATACTTTGTTGTATGGTTGATATATGTGTGGAAGAAAATAAGCTGAGACCCCAGGGTTGTAATGCTTGTGGGTGTGTGGACAAGACATGGACTGAAATCAGACAGCAACATATATACATTTCCATAGCACATTGGGCCATACCTCTCAACCTTTTATAGCAAGGAATCTGGAAAAGAAATACATACTGGGTTGAAAAAGGACCAAAAATAAGGACACGTTTAACATACTGTTCTTACAAACTTATACATTTGATAGAATAACATGTTTTGCATTAATGTGAATTGTCTGAAGGGTAGGGGTTTTGAAATTCAAATGTCTGTCATTGTTTCCTGGCTTCAACAGTCAAATATTTTCAAATTATTTGCTAGAAAAACAACTTTTTATGAGGAGCAGGGCAAAAATGTGATGATAAACTCAGGGCATTCTGCAAATATCTAAACAGTAGAAAGGTGTGCATTAGGCAGCAGATTTCTGCTATGGTTAGGTGTACAGGCATGCAAGATGCAGCTGTTTATGTGTAGGTAAGCAGTGCGCAAACAAAGACTGCATTGTTAATGTGTGACAGTTACTCCACACTCATTTTTTACGATAGCCAAAATAATTTTTTGAATGTATCCAGTTTCTATGTCTGCCTTTCTGCTTCCTAAGTGGTCTGGTTTCAGCAATGCCAAGCTTTGTGCAATCCTCATAAACACAGCCAAACCTGTAGTCATTTGTTTGCACTACGCAGCATATCGCAAAAACAGTGGAATAAAAAAAAAAAAGAAAAGTAGGAAAATAAATGGAAAGGGAGTCATACATGAACTATCAAAAGCAAAGTATGATGTACACATTACAAACTGATATTACATGTCAGATATTTCTACATAGTTCAGGATTTGAACTCTCACACCACTGCAGATTCAAGAAGCAGGATGGATGCCTTAGCCCTCTTTGCCACACAGCTTTGCAGCAAAGAACTGAAGTCATTGTTCACACAAACAAATGCATCAGAATGTACACTGCTATGAGAGCTTCAGCTGTGGCTTGTACTTTTAACCCTCTTTATTGTATTTAGACATTGTGCACTTACTGATCACACAACCTGTTAGGATTCTGTTTGCAAATATACAGCTTTGTCTTACTTGTCTGTGTTTCTTTGTACTTCTTAAACTATTTGAGCAGTACTGAGAGACACTGAAGTGTGTAAGGCATTCCATATCCTTGGCCTAAAAATGTGGCAAATATTAGCTATCAGTTATATGATGTGCATGTGCCAGCAACTGAAGGCCAGACTGGATGGCACAGACAGCCATATACTGTTCTTTTGGGAGGAACCATTGCTGAGTTACTGTTATGACACAAGCAAGGCTACACTGCTGTTTGGGGGGAGCTCATGTACTGTTATGTCACGAACAAGCACAGTCTACACTTTTGTGGGTAAGCAAAGTTGATACTGCTATGGCATAAACAAAGATATAATGCTCTTGTTACTCTCCTTGTTCTGCTTCCGGCCTGTTGAATTAAATTTCCCCTATCCATGCTTGGATCTTTTTAAACTCCCATGACATCCTCTGTCTCAATGAAACCTGGCTAAAACCTCACATATCTGACTCAGAAATTCTTCCACCAGGTTATAGCATCCTCCACCAAGACTGGCTCAAGAAGCAAGGTGGTGGTATTGCAATTCTCTACTGTAACCAGCTCACTCTTCAACATCTTGACACCTCTTCCTCTGACTTTCATCCAGCCAAAATCCTCACTGCTGATTGTCAGTTAAATAAATACAAAAAATGAGCTATTGCCTCCATCTATATTCCTCCTGGTAACAACAGCCCCACCCTAGAGCTCTTTCTGTCTTGGATCTCGCAGACTATCCCTTATGAAACTGTTATCTTAGGTGATGTCATCATCGACTGGAAGTCCCGTGACATTTATTCCCCAATCACCTCTATCAACCTCTTTGGCTTCCCCCAGCTAATCTCTACCCCTACCCTCCCAAATAAAAGCACCAACCAGGGCTCCACTCTAGACTGGGTCCTCACCTCTAATCCAAATCTATATCTCAACCCCTCCACACATCTTGATAACCTAAGCAATCATCATCCAACCTATATACTTTGACACTCTCCTCAACTATACAAACCACAGGAATATGAAGACTGCTCTAATATTTATAATTTTAATCCAGAAACTTTCAACCACCAGCTCTCTTCACTCAACTGGTCCTTCCTCCACAACCTCCCCCTTGAGGAAGCTGTCGTGTCATTCAAAAAAACTTTCTAGATACACTTAACTCCCTGGCCTCTATTAGGAAACTTGGAATCAAAACCATCTATGCCCCCTGGATGACCTAAGCCACTCAAGCTCTCATGACTAAGAGAGATAGTTTATGGAAAAAATGGAAGGGATCCAAATCACTTACTGATCTCCAAACCTATAGAGAGCTCTGCAACCTAACCAAATAAAAAAGGCAACCCTCGATAAATAAAACTTCCTTCATAAACCACTCCAGAACCCCCACACCAACCCTCAGAAATTCTGGCACTCAGTCAATAAGCTGCTACATCCTGGTAGCCCATCTCCACACAACCCCTCCCCTAATAGCTCTGCATCTGATACTGCTTCCTTCCTTAATACCTTTTTCATCGATACTGTCCGCAACCTTACCAAAAATGGCACTATCACCCATTCCACATCCTCCTTTCCAACTCCATCTTCTACCTTTTCTCTTAAACTGATCCCCACAACCTATATTAAATCCCTTCTTAGTAAACATAAGCCATGCTCTCCATCATTCAACAATCTACCACCTCAATTCTTAAACATTTCTGACAATTCTATTGCTTTCCCAATCTCCATCTTGGTAAACAGATCCATTAAAAAAAACACCATGCCTAACATTTGGAAAAAAAATTATGCCATTCCTCTGCATAAAGGAGGTAACTCTACTGACCCCTGTAATTTCAGACCAATTGCCATCTTATCTCTCCTGCCAACAATTTTAGAAAAATGCATTCACAAACAGCTTCTTGAACACCTTCTGCAAGAAAATCTACTCACATCCACACAGCATGGCTTCACTCTAAATACAGTACTGTTATTGCTCTGACAATCTTCATAAATGCCATTGCAAATTCATGTGACAATAAGTTAGTCTCCTGCTTGTTTCTTGACCTCTCTAAATTCTTTGATTCTGTTTACCATGGACTACTTCTATCCAAACTAGCTTCTCTTAACCTCTCTAACTGTAAACTATCTTGGTTTTCCAGCTACCTCTCCAATAGATACCAGACAGTGAAATGGCAGTCCTGTATCTCTCCCTTCCTATCTATCCAAATAGGGGTACCCCAAGGTTCCATACTGGGACCGCTATTGTTTAATGTCTTTATCAGTGACTTCCACTCTTCTTGCCCACTCTCTACCACCATTCAGTATGCTGATGACTCAACTATCACCTCCCACTCAAAAAACATCACTCATCTTCACACCCTCACCCGACAGTCCCTTCACACAGTAGAAAATGGCTCACTTACAACCAACTGATACTTAACCCAAATAAAACTAAACTTCTCTTAGTCCTACCTACCACTCTCCAGCATCACAAAGCTACCTTTACTGTCTCCTCCTTGAACAATGCACTCATTTCTACTGAACCTCATGCTAAACTTCTAGGTGTTATCATCAACTACCAACTTAAGTTCGATCTTCAGACTCAACATTGCATTAAAAGACACATCAAAAGCTGGATGTGTTATAGAGACATAAAAAATTCCTGTCAAATGCTTCAAGTCTCTCTCTGGCACAAACTTTTCTACTTTCCACACTATTGAATGCAGCCCCTATACTCACAAATCTTCAATCCAATCTTCTATTTAAACTAGAACTTACCTATAATAGAATTGCTAGATTTGCCTCCAGTCTACCTTATTGTACCCACCACTGCATTGTTCTAAAACGATTAAAGTGGCTGGAATTTCATAACCAAATTCTACTACTCCAGCTTTTCATGGCACACTCTATCTTACATGAATCCTCCTTCTGCCCTACTCTGTCTTCTCTAATCCAACCTTACACCCCTAACCATGTTCTTCATAGCTCTCAACAGCATCTACTGCATGTCTATAAGCCCAAAAAAATGTTGGTAAACTCCTCTACAGTTATTGTGTAGCAAATGCCTGGAATAAGCTCCCCTTTAGTCTTAGATCTATCACTAATCCTAAGTCCTTCAAAATAACTTTGAAAGAAAGCTTCTGCAAATCTTGGTCCTGCCCATACAATGACCCTACTTAACATAACTTTCACTTCCTATAAAATGACTCCCTCTACGACCTGAATTAATATACCTTTCCTATTTTAAAACTTTGAATCCTATTCTCGCACCTTCTCTGCTACTCCTTCAAACTCTGCTAACAGTTCCTTTGCTCCCTGAGCTCCTAACCTGTCAACTGTTCAGTGGACGTTTACACCAGGCTTTTAGTCTCCTGTTTGCATCACTGGTCTTAAATAGTATACTGTTCCTATTGCTTCCTTCTAGCCTATTGACCTCTATTTATGTATAATTTGTACAGCTTTACTACATAGTACAGTTTTATTGTGTTGTTCTTCACTTGCTGCATCTGTCACTATCATACCTTATACCATGTATGCTTACTTTTTGATTCAACTTGCTCATAGTAATTAAGTTTGTACAGTTTTAGTCTGTTGGCTTTTACTTGTTGCATCTGTCACTATCATACCTTGTATTATATTATGCTTAGTTCTTGTTTTAACTACTCATAGTAATTAAGTATGGTCATGTAAAGTGCTCTCTGTATTCTCCTAGTATTTGTATTATTGTTGAAGCTTTTCTCCTTAGATCTTCGCTGAAAAAGGTCTTGTTGCCCAGTCGGACTAACCCAATTAACAAATGTCAAATAAATAAATAAATGTTGTTTGGTCTTGGGATGTCAGAAATTGCAATGTGTATCAGTACTGTATAACTTCTCTCTTTACGGATTTTCCAGTACAAAAGCATGATGCAAAAATAAGGCCATGTAGTGAGCATAAGTATACTTCAGAGGTAGGACTGCATGAATCTTTGACCTCTGAGGTCTAATACTTACTAATGGACATATGTGAGTAAAGTAAAAGTCTCTCCACTGTCACATGTTAAAGTACTTTTGCACAAATCCATGGCACTATGTACTTAATTACTGTTCTAACCTACTAAATACAGATATATGCCATAATATAATTCAAAAACTACACTCTAGGTTCAGGACTTACCTTGCAAATTCAGCAGTGGACACATTTTGAGTTCAGGGCTGACTCTGATGGAAGCAGTACACAGCCAGTACATGTGGAAGTATAAGTTGTGTGAGTTGTCTGGCATCAAATTTGCTATGTGTGTGAGTAACAGAAAGGTATTAGGCACCTAGGTGATCAGTGAATGTGCTATGCATTGTCTTTTAGACAAAGTAAGGGTATACTGAGCACACTTACATCTGCCTGCAGGCACAGCAGCTGGTGGTTCCCCCTCTGAGCCCTCCTCTGACTTTGGCTGTGGGGACCTAGTTGTTGGTGGGGGGATGTGTGTCCCTTCCCCTAGCTGATCCTGCAAGATCAAATTTTGCATAGCACATACTGTGAAGACTTCTGCACGTCTCTGGATTATACTGCAGGGGTCCACCAAATGTATCTAATCACCAGAACTGTGGCTTTAACAGCCCAAACACATACTCTATGATGTTTCTGGTTTGGGCATGTGCCACATTATGGTGTTCTTCGTTGGTGTGTATGCACTTCTGATGGGTGCCATCATCCACGGTTCAAGTGCATAGCCAACATCCCCCAGTAAATGCCCTGTGGGATGCCCCCCCAGCAAACATCTGATACAGCTACAATGTGTCCCAGATATGATAGTCATGATAACCACCAGGGTTTCCAGCACACACATTCAAGATTATTCCTTGAGCATTGCACAAGACTTGGCAGTTGATGGAGTGGTATCCCTGGCAGTTAATGTAGATTATATCGTGCAATATATCTGAAGAAGTCTGTCTACAGAGGCAGACGAAAAGTGCTTCATTAAATCTGTGTTTTTTTTTTTTGCTCACAGCAGTCCTCCAGGTTTGCTTTTTTATAGTTAGTTTTTTATTTTTTCATACTTTTGTACAAAAATTATTTGAAATGGACAGGCAAGACACATTTTACAACAAAATTCCAAGGATGACATACAACCTGTGATTTGTGCATAGCATATGTGCACCTTCACCCTCCACAGACTGACCTCCACAAATTTGAAAGTGTAATCTGGCACTCCCCACAATGTCATCACCCACTATAGACATCCATTGAAAACAAAAACACCCTGGAAGTGCTTACACAGAATGAATGTCCCTACAGAGTTACTATCTTCTGGGATTCAGTAATACCAGTGAGTTTTTACCTAATTCTCATCTTCACCATGCTGACAGCCTGGAGTCTACACAGTTAGTAGCCATGCCAGCAGAGAAACTGCACAGGAGCACAATGTTGTAAACACAAGGGAGGCTATTACTTTGCCCATATATCTGCTACATATTACATATGTTTGCAGTACAATATAAAAGTCTGTTTCAGGATGTTCAAACATTGTAGCAGTCTGCATTATGTACAATTACATTTTCTTTTGGGGGTTGGGGAGCAAAGGTGCATTTTATGTCATCATTGTGGAATTATGTCATAATATATGTGGGGTTACATGCTGAGGTTAGTTCTGTACAAAACTTAAGAGCTTTTACTTGCTCTTGCGTCGCTGTATACTCCTTTCCATGACTGTATTCAGAAAGTTTCCGAATACACAGCCAACACGATCACAGAGTCTACACGGTTGCTTTAGCGGTTATTGAATTGCTCCGCCATGTTGATTTGCTTCATTAGCATAAAATTCAGCTACTTATGCTGTAATTTGCATGCCGTGAAAGTTTCTGTATTTGCATGTGAGTGCGCTGCTACATGGAGTTTACTGAATCTAAAACTTGTTGCACCCGTGTGCGCATTGTGCCACGACGTGCACATGGTAAAATGTATTGTATAGGCTATCATGAATCCCCTCCATTATGTTTAATCAGTACTATGGTGAATATGGTGCATGCCTCACCTGCACCAATGTTCTGTAGCTCTGGTAAAAACCTTCTATGAATCCTGCTTTTATGAATATTATTTAATGATAATACATTACATAATACTGTCTTGTTTCTTATTTATTTATTCATTAGCTTTGTTAAAAGAGTAGGTGGGTGGTATGACCTAAGGAACATTTTCAGACATAAGATGGGTCTAGGCAAACAAAAATAGAATATATAATTTGGCAACAGGTTATGCAATTACCATAAACAAGTTACTTAACATTATATCCACAAATAAATGAAAGAGTAACAACAGTGAAACAGACACAGGTATTCTTTAAAGTGGGATATTTACATACACATCTGTGTATCTATATCTGGCTATCATACATCTATCTAAATATTATGTATTTGCATATTTGCATACAAGGCAGAGGAAATAGGAGTGAATGAGGTACATGCAAGGAAGACAGACAGAAGTGAAGTGTATATTTTAGCCATTTTCTTTATAACATCTGCATGTATTCTCCTATGTTAAGAACAGTTTTAGTTGTATTTGAAATTATCTTTCTATGGATTATGTTCCTTGGGCCACACCTGAAATAAATTATTTGCAGAGCAGTCTATTGTGTAACCAAAATACAATAATTAAATAAATAAAGGCAAAATAAAGATGCTATCATGGCACAATGATGCTTACAATTACAAGTAAGCAATATCCAAACAACATACAACTTTAGTATATCATGAAAAAATAATGAAGTAACTGGGAGTAAGAAAAGAAAAGGCATTAGCAGGTGGCTGAAAGGAAAAAGGCTGGAGGGTAGGATACATTTAAGAAAGAAACTCAAATGTTGACAAGAATCATAAAAGTTTTAGGGAGATTAGTTCTAACCTTTGTGCTTAGAGCAAATATAGTCTGGACTCCAACTGTTCTGTGCAGTAGGCAGCCAAAGAATTGCGCGAGTGTGTGTGTGTGTGTGTGTGTGTGTGTGCTCTGACATACCCCGGGATTCATGAAGCTCGGCGCAAGGCCGGCGTAAGGCCTGCGCCGGCGGTGCATGGAATATCCGGCGCAGTAGCGCCATATACATATTAATGAGAGTGCACCGGAATCACAGACACGTGCGTAGTGTACGTGAGCGAGCCCAGGTAGGATGCGCCTGGAGGCGTGTCTAAGCCGGCATGAGGTGAGCAACCTAATGTGCTGACAGCCACGGTCCGCCCACAATAGTAATGGCAGCAGCCAGGTCCCGTGCAGAATGAAACGCACGTACAGTACGCAACATAGTCCCCGTTCCAAATTAACGGAGAAGCAAATAGAAGCCACGAAGGCATAAGTGTACCCATTCAAGGAGCAAAGGATACGCATAAGACCGCCTTCGTCCCGTAATGCACTGTCAGTGTTTACACTCAGAGAAGGTGTACAGCCGCATGTCAGCGCGCCGCACCGACATAGGAGCAGCGACTAAGGTCACCACCTGTCCCACTTTGGTTGGGGCAGTCTCTCCATGGACAGTTGTGTCCCGAAAAAACGTATTAGAAATGGCTGATGTGCTACGATTGTAGGACACAATGATATCCCGTATGTAATGTAATGGTAGCATGAATTGGTTATTTCTGTAACAGAAATACCGAAATGACACAATAAACAGAATAAGCAAGGAAATTGCCACAATAATAAGCAAATTATTTAGGCAAACAAGTGAATTTCTATGCTATATAGTGACCGCATGTATGTGTCGGCCTGTAAAGGCAGATGTGAGTCCCGGAAATATCCCAGATCGGAAAATGGAAAAGGTGGAAACCCCAGCAGCGACATGGGCATGGTCACCAGGGTTACCTGCTGTCCCAAAGTGCCATGGACAGTCCCTGATTGGACAGTCGTGTCCCTGCAACAATCGTAAAAATGGAAAATGACCTGCGATCCCCTGCCACGCAAATTCCCGCAATATACATGTAAATAGTAGCATAACACATATACATTACGGTATGGAACACAGACATGGCATAAGAAAATAAATAAGGAACCCAAACGCTAACAGAATAGGCTCATAGTATGGCAAACAAGTGAAGTTCTGTCTACTGCACTAGCCCTGGGTATGTGTAGTCCTGCAAATTTCGAAGTGTCCACATAACATGCCCCACTATGGGCATTGGAAAAGGTGCCAACCATAATGGTCACAAGCAGTAGTGACAGTACATAGCCGGGTAGCTGTGCCGACATAACAACAGTAAGGAAGCAAGATACCCCAAACACAGGCAAACATGTGCATAGCAACATATCCCAGACCCAGCAACATCTCTGTTGCATACACTGGATGGTGTATGATGAAGTGTAATATCCAGAAGCAGAACCCATGCATTCGGATGTACTACACAATAGCCTCATTGTACATGTCAGTCACACCCATGTATACCCCTGCACCCAAACCTGCTAGCATCCGTGTGCAGCTATACAACCACACACAATGTGCATACCTGAACTGTGGTAAGATGTTTGTGTTAGGCAATGCCACGCGGGCAAATACGTACCCCACATGTCAGCAACCCACCGCAGGTACAGATATGTAAATGGCTGCATGTGAATGTGTCAGCAGAATGTGTACATCCGGCATGTAGTATGTACCCGTCCAAACCATCTAGGTTTGCATACGACACGCACATAAGTGTACACATGTGGACAAGTCGGGTCGTTGGACCACCGCATCGACGATTATCTTTGCAGTGAAGTCGATCACATATAGCGGAACAGGTGCCTAACACACAGGACATCCTAACAGGTGG